>NW_006922170.1:601247-613191 GCF_000298275.1 Orycteropus afer afer
ATACCATGGACCGCTAGAAGAATGAACAAATTTGTCTTGGAAGAAATACAGCTGGGAGGCTGCTTAGGAGTAAGAATGGTCAGACTTGGTTTTTCTTACATCGTTCATATTATCAGAAGGGACCAATCCCTAGAGAAGGATATCATGCTTGGGACCTTAGAGCGTCAGCAAAAAATGAGGGAAGCCTCTCAACGAGATGAATTGGCACAGTGGCTGCAACAGTGGGCACAAGCATAGCAACGATTGTGAGGATGGCACAGGACCAGGCAATGTTTCAATGTGGTGTTGTACATCGGGTCACTGTGAGTTGGAACTGACTCAATGGCACCTAACAACAACAGCAGGTAAAGCACCTGGCACAGTGCTATTGCCATTAATTTGAGGCCAGAGGACCATCCATCCCATCCAGAGAATATCAAGTGCTCTTTGACAAAGAAAATCAAATTAAAAAATCAAAACTGCTGCTTATCAAGAAAAGTAAGAAATGTTTCTCATAGGAGTATATTTTGGGTATGAGGGTGTCTTTCTCAGCTGTATGCAATGGAAAGCCCTGAGAGTTTGTTTCAAAGGCCACCTCCCCCCTTCCCATCTGCTCTTCCATCCCACAAGCAAACAATTGCCATCGAGTCAATTCTGACTCATAGCTATCCTGTAAGACAGAGTAGAACTGCCACACAGGGTTTTCATGGCAGTGAACTTTATGGAAATAGATTGCTGGGCTTTCTCCCACCTCGAGTTGCAGGGTGGGTTTAAACTGCCAAGTTATAGGTTAGCAGCCAAGAGCTTAACTGTTGTGCTACCAGGGCCTCTTGAGGGCTGGCAGCAGGGCCAGGATCTTATGGCCACCAGTAGGGAGATGCATCATTCCTCATTCATGGTCTTCACTTTCTCTTAGAGCATGTGAGTCCTCACACTATTGATCTGAGGACATTTCTCCTTAGGCCAAGACTCACAAGTCCTTGAGAACTCTGAACAGTGTAAGTCAGCGGAGGCTCAGGCTGACAGCTCTGCCCAGTGTGTTGGAGCACCCCGTCCTCACTGATGGGAGTCCTCATCTTGACTCCTTGACTCCTGTCACCTGGATTAAAGTATTCCTGTGAAATCACATCCCTGCAAAACCTCAAACAGTTTCCCTACTGCTTACATTGCAGAGAATGGGTAGCTGTCCCAGAGTGATGTGGGATGGGGACACTACACCACAAGACAGGAGGCCCAGGGTAGGTGGTGGCTGGGCGGGTAAACACACACTGATCTATTCTAGCACTTCCTCCACCAGACCTGGCATCTGTTTGTCATCTGTCCTAAAAGTTTCCTTTGTATAGGAAAGGAGCCATCCAAGATGATTTTGTATCAGATGCTTTGAGGTTATCGGACCTTGCACATGTACATGATCATAATGTTCCCCAAATATTCCCTTCCTTCCTTACTCATTTTATTGCTTATGCTCATTGCTATGGCTCTGTATTCTAATCCTGTACACTGGCACAAAATTACTCTTTTCATCCCTAGATATATTTTGTGGAAGTGAGTTGTAAAGTGAATTAAGAGACACAAGATCTACCTCAGGCTGTACAAGTGGAACACTGTGGGCTCCAGACAGATTCAGATCAGGGGTCTTGTGTAGCCCTGTCACTTAGTAGAGCTGTGAAAATGCAAAAATTAGAAATTCTTCATTGATAAAGTAACTCTGAGATATGTAGCCTAAAAAGCATTTGGAATGTCTATAATACATGTAAAGTACCTGTTACCATGCCTGGGATGTTTTGGGTCCTTAATGTATGGAAGTTATTACTGTGATAGTATTGGCTCCAGTTGATACCACTCACCTATTTTTTTTTTCTTTAAATCCAAGATTTGTGGGAGAATATGCAGTGATTCAGAGAAAAGAAAATTAAATGAGCCAAAATACTGCTTAGGAAGGAAAGGTAGGTAGTATTTGGGATTAGGGAACCTGTAATATGTGAGTGTGGGATACAATTCCCCAGTTGGATGTAAGACAAGGCTTCTAGGATTGTCAATGCCAACAATTCCCCCTCCCAGCTGCCTTTGCATCTTACTCACCCCTCATTTCATTCATTAAACCACCACCAAAAATCTGATCTTCACTTGGACTTCGCCTAAGGACACTTAGGAAATCCTAATTCTAACATCCTTTGAATGGAGTGGGCTCTGGCTCCCACAGTCCAAGACAAAGGTCTAGAACAGTGGCTTCCTCACATCTTAGCCCAATGGAGTATCACCCTATTTCTCAGAAACTTCCTGGAAATGATGCAAATAAATACCCAATCAGTACATGTGTTCAAGTGCACTGGGACAAGAGCACAGAACACTTCCCAGTGGCATTCCTCTGGTTTACCCACAATCCCAGATCTCCATTAAGACCCAGTCTCCATTCCAGGTTTAATCTCCCCCAGTTATGGGAGTGTCTGCTTCTGGGCACCCCTACCACAGGCTCGTTAATTGTCCTCACTTCACCGCAACCTCCACCCACTATTGTTCAGCATCCCATGTACCCTCAGGCACTTGGAATTTCCCAAAACCTCACACTGCCTTGACTCAGGCCTTTATGCTAACTGCTCTCACCTAGACCTCCCTTCTCACTCCCTTTTACTTGTTATTTAGGTCTGAAAGCACATCCCACTGATTTCATTATCTGATAGCTGCTGTTCAACTTTAACATGTATGACCATGGGATTGGGCTTCTTTTAAAGCATTTCCAGTAATACCTTAAAGCCCACCAAATACCAGGGGCTCAGTTAATATTTGAGTTATAAAATAAACAATGAACAAAATGTCTAATTTGCTGCACTTTTATTTCTATATCTTTGAATCCAGATAAATCCGGGTATGTATCTTTTCATTTCCAAAAACAGATATTACAAGAAAATAAGCAAACTAAGATTCAACAAGATGTACTGAAATATTTTTCTTCTCTTTATCCCAAGTATTCTACTATGGGAATCATTCACATTTCCAAGAAAACCTCTATTCTTATCCATGCTCCTTTTTTTGGATCACAACATAAATTTCAGGATGTCCTATTTGTTTTTTAGAATATCAAAACACTTTCATTAATGTATGAAAGCAGCAATAAACAAGTGATCCATAACATTCATAAACTTGGATTATAAATCAAAATAAATATTATACTACAAAAAAAACAGACTTTTTAAAGTATCCTCCAAGAAAAAAAGATAAATCTCAAAGCTACCCATGTAGATCTAGAACAAAAAGAAGACATACGTTGTGTCCCCTCCAGCCCTAATTCTCCTCCACTATTTAGAAGGTTGACACCACTTTCAAAAACAAAATGAAGAATCTGCCTCATTTCACTAGGGATAGGAGGACCTGCTGGACTCAGCCCTGAAATGGGCCCTGGCAGCGGCATTGGGACCATCCGCAGCTGTCACTCCCTCTTCCTTTTCTCTCCAAATTTCCTCATACAAGTTTGGAAAGGCACTGGGTTCCATATCATTCACCTTGGCCAAAAATGCCAGGACTTTTGTTTTGTTGGCCTCAGCGTGAGTTCTGGGACCCCAAAGGAATTCATAGTGTGGAGGATCACTGTTGGGCACCTGCTGGTACTCCAGGTACCCTTCCTGCACCAAATCTTTGGTGATGAACTTCCTGGGATCTCCAAAGATGGCATGCCTCTTCCCATCATATACACCTAAAGCTTTCAGGAATTTCCAGACTTTCTCCTCAGTGACCCGGTAGCCATTCATGTAGATCAAGGCCAGGAGAGGCATCAAGAGGCCATTCCTGGGATAAGCCCTGGCATCAAACACATGCTTTTCCTGGCTGATCTCCAAATTGTTGACAATGTCATAAAATTGACCCTTGGAGTCAACCTCCACCAGGTTGAGGCCAAAAACTATCTCAATGTGCTCACAGGCTCTCCTCAGGATCTCTGGGAATTGCCCCCTGAATATTTTGTTGATGACCTTCATCATTTCTGCCTTCAAAATGAGCTCTCTGTTTTTATACTTCTGCAGCAGAAACTGCAACAACCTGAGCACACTCCTGCTGAGAGGGTCTCTGTGTGATTTCTCAGTGGGGGGAGGGGCCACAGAGGAACTTGCATTTAACTCCACTTGGCCCTCTGCACCTTCAGCAGCAGTTGTGCAGGACACACCATCAGCATCAGTGGTGGTTGATGGGACAATCTCAGGCCCCTGGGGAAAGCCAGCAGCTGAGGAGCTCTGGGAAGAACTCCCAAAGGGAGAAGAGGAGTGGGGAGACCCTTCCTCCTCTGCTGCAGTGTCCTGGGCACCCTCAAGACCATGGTCATCACCTCTGGCCTCAAGTTGGGCTTTAAGTCGGGCCTGGTGACGTTTCTTTCGGGCACGGAGCTTACTTTTATGACCACGAGGCATGACGACTCTGGTCAAGGAGAGCAGGCAGGACTATGGGAGCAGGACAGGTGGTGGGGGGCTACTGCGGAAGAAAGTCTGAGGGAGTGTCAGCCCCTTTAGCAGGTAGATTCCTCTTTGGCTTTAACAATGGCTGTTTAGGCAGGATTCTTGGAGGGTACTGTTCTAGGAACACAGAAGGCTTCTCATCTGGTCAGCCTGTCCTGAGAACCCTGTGGAAGAAATTAGGGTGAGGCTTAGTTTGCAGTTGCCAGCAGGGCCTGGCAGTGGGGAACCTCTCCACTGGGATAGTGGGGAGTCTACTCATTGCACTTTCAGGGCCATCAGATCAAGAGTTTGCAGGGTTTGTGCCTCATCCCATGTGCTTCCCTGAACTGGACACCTCAAAGCCCCCTGGGTCCCTTGGAGTAATTGAAGGAGCAGCTCAGCTACCACCTTTGAAGGGTATTTCAGTAATGACAGGGAAGTGGGGCATGTTCTGTCCTGAGTTCCTTGGAGGCCTCAGTCCTCATTAGGGTCCTCACCCTGACTCTGGAACAATGTGGAAGCCCTCCCTGTCTTGGATAAGGCCTATCTGCTCATCCCAAAGCCCTCAGTTTCTAGAGACCTCTTAAGGAGCAGTAACATTTGCCTCACCTGGCTGCAAATGCCTGTGGTTTCCCAAGGCTGATAGTAATGGAGGGCTTCTGCACTGACTTCAATTAGGGTGATTCCCTCAATCCTCAGGATCCTCACCTTGACTACTGGTAATCCCTGAAATTCCTCCATCTGCTTACCTTAGGCTGCCTATTTTGACCTGGTCTCTCAATTACCTGAGATGCCCAAGGTGGACATGAGTGTGACTCTCACTATCAGCATTCCCAGGTCATCCAGGTACAAAAGCAGGGATGAAGTCCCCCGTTGTGTCAAAGAGGAGTTGTATCATCATAAATCACTGTCTTCACTTTAATGTCTGTTAATAAGCAAATCTCCCACCTTTACTGGGACAAACCAAAAACCAAACTCACTGCCATCAGGTGGGATCCAATTCTTAGTGACCCCTCCTTGGTTTCTGAGGTGGTTATCTCTATGGAAGTAGATTTCCCAATCTTCCTTCTAAGGAGTGGCTGGTGGGTTTGAACTGCCAGCCTTCTGGTTAGCAGTCAAATGTCTTATACAGGTGTCCCCATTGGTCCCAGGATTTCACATCCTTGAGACCACCTGCCCCCAGGAGCAAACTACAAGGTTACCTCTGCTTGACATCTCTCACCATGGCTTCTCAGGACCAACCACAGCAGGGAGATTTGGGGCAGCCACCCCTCTTCAAAAGGGATTAATTCCTTCTTTCTCCTTGCAAGATTAGTTCTTTGACTCCCCCTAGTTGTTGGATCCTGTCTCTGTTGAATTGGGACCGCCAGCACTAAGCCAAGAATTTCATCTGCTTGAAAACTTCCAGGCAAAAGTCAGGAGGAACTGAACCTCCCAGATTTGTCCTGGGCTCCCAGAGCTTAGGGCAAGAACAAGGTTTAGTGAAATCCTCCCCATTTTGGGATGAGTGGTTCCCAGTACCTCAGTCATGTTTTCATCTTCACTCTGCACCATTCCTGGGACCCACCACTCTGCTGACCAGACAGAACCTTACTGAGACCTCAGACTTGGATGTCGAGGGTGAGCCACCCCATGTGGACCCTGATTCAGGAGCACTAGGTATGTGTGGAGGGGCCAGGAGACACCACAATTCCCAGTTAGGTGCTGCCTTTGTCCCTCACCCAGGCTTCAGGCCTTGGCTCTGGGTAGGGCTTGGAATTCCTCTCTCCTGACAAGAGTCCCCCTTAAAGCAGGGGTGGGCTTTATGGTGCAGAGTAAGAACCTCACCTGTTTAAAGGGGAGTCAGGGCGCTGTCCATCTGACTACCGCTCTCCGGGGCACTCCCAGGGCTGAGAGCAGCGGCGGCTTTGGGCAGTCCCTCTTTTGAGCAGAAGCCTCCTCATAAGCACTAAGGGACATCACCTGGCCTCCAATTAGGGTCCAGGTCTCCTGCATCCTCAGAAATGGGGCTGTTCCTTCATATCATGGCCCTTCATTCCTGAGACTTTTCAGGCTTAACTCAGCCTGATGGCACTGAGGCTGGAGGGAGGGTCTAGACTTTATAGTGTCTCCCGTATTCTGGGATAGGTGGTCCCCTCAGTCAACATTGAGGGTACCCACCATGAATCCTGAACAGTCCTGAGCCTCCATTGTGATGTTGAGCTCACACAGCTGAATGCAAAGGTGGTAGCTTTCCGGCACTTCGGTCACAAAAGACAGGATTCTAGGGTATGTTACATCCCACCAAGGTGTTTTAGGGGCGTCCACAGGGCAAGACTATTGGGTAACCTTTGAGGGCCAATAATAGGGGTGGGCCGAGGCTCTAGGGAACCCAAAATTTTGGATTCGATGGTCACTTAGTGATCACTTAGAGTCCTCACCTTGACACGCATCAGAGCCTGGGGTTCCTGCCTGTACAGACCTCAATCACAGGGTCAGAACTAGCCTGTCACCTCACAGAGGCTCTCACAGGGGGAGGTCAGGGCATGCCGCATGGCTACCCTGCCTGAGGTCTCACAGGGGTGGTGACTGGGTCAGTGCTCTGAGAAAAGCCTGTTTGGTAGGTAATTCCTTCCCCCAATTAGCACTCAGGGCCCACACCTTGCTACAATTAGGGACAACACTCCTCCCTTAACAGAACTGGGGCTTCCTGCATTAGATCAAAGCCTTCCCTGCCAATACCTTCTGTGCCAAAATCAGGGGACACATCAGGCCAACAGCTCTACCTGGTGCCTCCCCTGGGTCAAAACAGGAGCTGAACTCTGAAGGATCTTTCTGTTGGTGCGGGTCGCCTCAAAAGACACAAAGTCTTCACTTGGACTCCTGTTAGGTCCTAGTCTATTCCCTCTGTCGAAGAACCAGTAGTACTTCCCTCACCCACACCCTCATCACTCCACCAGTCTATTCCCCCACCCCATCCAGCACACACCAAAGCCCTTGCCACCCAGAAACCATATAGAGGAAATAAAGGGGAGCCTCAGACTAGGAGCTTTGGAGAAAACTCCTAGAACTCTTAACTGGGGTGGGGCTCTCTGAAGAGCCCTTTGTTTTGTGGAATCCTTAAAAAAAAAAAACCCGCAGGAAGTATCCTCATCTTGCCTCCTTTAAGACCTAGGTATCCCCTCTCTTCAAAACTAAGGACAAGTGCACTGTACTGAAGACCTGACACAATATCTGCATGGAGAGAAAATGAGGCTACTGCTTAGCTTGACACCTCTGAACTGTGCCTCAGAAAGCAGCTGCGAGTGATTTTATGGGGTCATTTGTGTTCTGTAGTGGATCGTTCTCTCATTGCTCAGAGTCCTCACCTTGGCTCCTGATCAATCCTGGGAATTTATTCTCCTTCCCTGAGGATGATGGGAACTCTGGTAGCACAGTGCCTAAGGCATCTGAGTGCTCACCAGAAGGTTGGTGGTTCAAACTCACCAGCCAATCTGTGGAAGCAAACCTGGGTAATCTGCTTCATAAAGATTTACTGCCTTGGAAACCCAGTGGGGATCTCTATGAGTCAGAATCAACTTGGTGGCAGGGGGTTTGGTTTTCATTTGAGGATGATCCTCTCTGATCAATGTGCATACCTTAATGGCACCATGCTTTGGAATCAGGGTGATCCACACTTGTCCAGAGCTCTTCAGGATCTGGCAGAAGTGACAGCAGACATGAGTCTCTATGGGACAACGTTGTTCTGTTTGGGTTCTGGAATCATCTTCATTCAGGGTCATCACCTGGATACTCACTGTATTGTTTTGCAAATAATATACATATTATAAAGTTTTTTGCAGGTTGTGCAACCCTCTTACATGTTACTTTCCTATGTGCACTATCTATGTCATATGTGTGTGGATGTTATTTATGTGGGTGTGAGAATGTGGTATCAGAGATTGAGACTCGTATATCTACTGACTTAAGGTGCCCCATTTAGGCCAAGGCTCTCAAGTTGCTGAGAATTCTGAAGAGGAAGGGAGGTGATGCTCAGCCTAACAGCCCTACCTAGGGCTTTGTAGGTCTGAGAACAGGTGCTAGTTGGTCTCTGTGTGACCCCTATATTCTGGGATATTGGTCTTCCCAGTCCTTACTCCAGATGTGGTCTTCTTGGTTCTTGTCTCTTGGATTAAAGGGTTCCCGGAAAATGTCATCCCTCCAACTTGTGAATAAGTTCCCCACTGGAATCTGCAGAGATTGAGTCCCTGTCCCAAAGGTGATGTGAAATGAGGAAGCTATACCACAATGACAGGTGCTGGGCTGTCAGAGAAAGACGTTGATCTATTTCATAATTTCATCAGCAGGACTTGGTAAGTATTTTATATCGTGATTCAGGCCTAAAAGATTTATTTCATACAGGAAAGGCTACCTCTAAGAATGTTTTGTGAGCCCCTATGTTTGGAGGTTATCTGATACAGCAGAAATAGATGATCGTGTTTCCAATAAGAATTATCTCTTTATCTCATTTATTCATACCAGTCATTTATTTTGGTATTCTTATGGTTCTGGCTGTGTATTCCATCCCAGGGCTTTGGCCACAAAGATATTCTTTTTCTCACCTGAGACACACATTGTAGTGCAGAGAAAAAAAGTGAATTAAGACACACAAGGTCAGCCTCTGGTTATGAGGTGTGGAATAGGGTGGGCTCCAGATGGTTAGATGGAGTCTAGCCCTAGTATGTACCAGACTTGTGAATGTGTGCACATTACCAAACTCTCTGAGCACAGGTTCATTGTATGTGAAGTAGATTTAACAAGTCCTGTCTTCTAGGCTTGTTGGAATGTGAGTATTGTATGCAAAGCACCACATTCTGATTATTTATTATTGAACCAATGACAGATCATCAATTTCTCATTTACATGTTTCAGTTGAAGTGGAAGAACATTAAAACAAGTCAAAGAGAGCCAAATTACACCCTTGAGTATATTATACTTGACTTTGGAGACCATCTGAAGAATAGATTTGATGCATTCAACACCAATGACCAAACAGTAGAGGAGTTGTTGGACATCATAGATGAAGAAAGGAAAAGGCCATTAAATGGACAGGAAAGGAAGAAAAGATCAAAAAATATGTCAGAAGAGACTCTGAAAGTTTCTCTTGAATGGAGAGTAGCTAAAGCAAACAGAAGAAAAGATGAAATAAAAGAGCTGAACAGAAGATTTCAAAGAGCAGCTCAAGTAGACAAAGCCAGTAACTATAATGAAATTTGCAAAAACCTGAAGTTACAAAACCAAAAGGGAAGAACATGCTTGGCATTTCTCAAGCTAAAAGAACTGAAGAACAAATTCATGGCTTTGAATTTTTCAAGTTGCAATCTTGAAGTATTCTATGGGCAAAATATTGAACAATGCAAGAAGCATCTAAAGAAGATGGAAGGAATACACAGAGTCACTGTTCCAAAAACACTTGGTTGATGTTGAAACATTTCATGAGGTAACATATGACCAACAACTGATGGTATGAAAAGAAGACATACAAATTGTACTGAAGGAATGGACATAAAATAAAGTTCCAGGAATTGAAATACCCACTGATGTTTCAAGAAATGAATGCAGTGCTGGAAGGGCTCACATGTTTATGCCAAGAAATTTGGAAGACATCTACCTGGCCAATTGACTAGAAGAGAGTGATATTTGTGCCCATTGCAGAGAAAGATGATACAAACGAATGTGGCAATTAATGGACAATATTGTAATATCACAAGAATTAAAATTTCGTTGAAGATAGTTCAAAAACACTTGCAGCAATACACAGACAGTGAACTGCCAGAAATTCAAGCTAATTCAGAGGAGGAGCGGGAACATGGGATAACATTGCTGATGTCAAATGGCTATTAGCTAAAAGTAAAGAATCCCAGAAAGATGTTTACCTGTGTATTATTGACTATGAAACAACATTCACCTGTGTGGATTATAACAAATTATGGATAACATTGTGGAGAATGGAAACTCCAGAACACTTCATTGTGATCATGAGAAGCCTGTGCATAGACTAAGATGGTCATTTAAATAGAACAAGGGGATGCTTTATGGTTTAATATCAATCTGTAGGCTGAGCAAATAATCTGAGAAGCTGGACTAGATGAAGAATGCACTATCAGCATGGGAAGCAGAACCATTAACAATCTGTGATATGCAGATGACACACCTTGCTTGCTGAAAATGAAGATTTGAAACACTTACTGATGAAAATCACAGACTACAGCCTTCAGTATAGATTACATGTAAACATAAGGAAAATATGAATCCTCACAATTAAACCAATAAGCAACATCATGATAGATGGATAAAAGATTGAAGCTATCAAGGATTTTATTTTAATTTGGATCCCCCATCAACTCCCTTAGAAGCAACAGGCAAGAAATCAAAGTACTTATTGTATAGGGCCAATCTGCTTCAAAAGACCTCTTTCAAGTGCTAAAGAGCCAAGATGTTACTTTGATGACTAAGGTGCACCTGACCGAAGCCATGGTATTTTCAATCATTTCATACGCACATAAAAGCTGGACAATGAATAAGGAACCCCACAACAGAATTGATACATTTGAATTGTGGTATTAGTGAAGAACATTGAATGTAACACGGACTTCTAGAAGAATGAATAAATCTGTCTTGCTGGAAGTACAGCTAGAATGTTCCTTAGGAATCAGAATGGCCAGACTTGGTCTCACTTAATTTGGTCATGATGTCAGAAGGGTCCAGTGCCTAGAGAAGGATGCAATCCATGGTAATGTAGAGGAAGGGAAGACCCTCAGTGAGATGGATTGACACAGTGGCTGCAGTGATGGGCTCAAGCAGGGCAGTGATTGTGAGGATGGCGCAGGACCAAGCAGTGTTTCAATGTGGTCACGATGAGTCGAAACTGACTCGATGGCACCTAACAACAACAACATGTAAAACACGTGGCACAGTGCCTGTCATGGTTTGAGATTTTCAAGAATAGCAATGTTACTGCCATTATTTTAATCCCAGAGGACTATGCATCCCAGCAGGATTTTTTTTTTCCCCATCTGGGAGATGTCAGAGGGTATAAAAGCGCTCTTCGGCAAAGAAAATCAAATCAGCAAAAATGCTGCTTAACAAGGAAGATTAAGTAATATTAAGTATATTTGGGTATGAGGATGCCTTTCCCAACTAGATACAACTAAAAGCCCTGGGAAATATTTGTTTCAAAGAGCAACACCCTCCTTCCCTCTAAGCTGCCCTTCCACCCAAAAATAAAAAAACAAAAATTTGCCATTGAGTCGATTTCAATGCCTAGTGAACCTGTAGGACAGAGTAGAACTGCCCCAGGGAGTTTTCATGGCAGTGACCTTTGTAGAAATAGCTTGCCAGGGCTTTCACCCCCCTAGACTTGCCGGGTGGGTTTGAACTGTTGACTTTTAGGTTAGCAGCCAAGTGCTTAACTATTGTGCTACAAGGATGTCTGAGGGCTGGCAGCAGGGGCAGAATCTTACAGCTCTCTGGTTGGATGCTTCTATCATTCCTCATTCACAGTCCTCACTTTCTGTCCAAAGCTG
>NW_006922170.1:614356-616928 GCF_000298275.1 Orycteropus afer afer
AAGGACAGTTGGTGTCCAAATTGGTAAAAAGGTTGGAGGGTTGCACCATGTCTGGCCTCATTGGAAAATGCTTCGGGCTGCTAATCATGATTTTCTTCCTGCCTGGTGATGCAGGAGATCAGACGATGCTGCCCCCACACCCTATCTGTAGTTGTAAAGTGAATTAAGAGACCCAAAATCTACCTGAGGCTGCAGGAGTACAACTCTGTGGGATCCAGACAGATTCAAATCGGAGCTGTAGTGCAGCTCTGTCACTCAGCCAGGCTGTGAAAACAGGAAATTCTTCATTAGCAAAGTTTGAGAGTCCTAACCTGTAAAACTGTTGGAATGTGCATAATACATGTAAAGTACCTGGTCCAGTGCCTGGGATGTTTTAGGTCCTTAAAGAATGGCAGTTATCACTATGATTGTATTGATGCCAGGTGATACCACTCACCACTCTGAGGATTTCTTTTTTTTCAACTTCACAATGCTTCAGACAATGTGCAGTCATCCAGGACAAAGCAAATTAAATAAATTAAATGAGACTGAATGCTGCTTAGGAAGGAAATGTAGGTGATATTTGACCTTAAGGAATCTGTTATTTATGTGAGTGTGGGATAGAATTGTCCGGTGACTGCAACACAAGGCTTCCAGAAGGAGTGTCAAGGGCCAGCAATCCTCCACCCAGCTGCCCTTCCATCTATGTCATCCCTATTTTCATTCCTTAAACCACCAACAAAAATCTGGTCTTCACTTGGATTTTGCCAAGGGCACCCGGGAAATGCTAATTCTAATATCCTTCGAATAGAGTGGGCTCTGGATCCCTCAGTCCAAGACAAAGGGCTGGAACAGTGGCTTCTTCACATCTCTCCTCAACAGAGCATCACTCTATTTTCTCAGAAACTTCTTGGGAATGATGTAAATAAAACCCCCAGTCAGGGCATGTGTTCCAGTGCACTGGGACAAGAGCAAAGGCTCCTCCCAGTCTGTCCCAGGTCGGATTCCTCTCTTGTTTACCCACAGTCCCAGAGTCTCTGTTAAAAGCCAATCTCCATTCCAGGTTTAATCTCTCCCCATGATGGACGTGTGTGGCCCTGTGCACACTTACCACAGCCTCATTAAGTTGTCCCCACTTCACCCCTGCCCTCACCTACTACCTTTCAGCACTCCATGCAGCCTAAAAGAGAGTGACCTCCCATTCAGGCATTTGGAGTTTCCCAAAACCTCAAACTGACCTGCCTCAGGCCCTTTGCACTGACTGCTCTCATCTAAAACATCCCTGCTTCTTTTCTTACTTGTTTTGAAGTCTTAAATCATATACCAATGACTTCCTTATCTGATAGCTGCTCCTATACTATTCTATAGACAGGGGATGGGGCTACTGCTTCTTCTTATTTAAAAAATAATTTCCAGTAATAACAAGAAGCCCATAAATACCAGATGTCAGTTAAATTGTGCGGTATAAAATAGACAATGAACAAATGTCTAATTTGTGACAGTTTAATTTCTACATTCTGGAATATGCTTAACAACTTCAAGTATATATCTTTTTACCACCACCCCCCCCCAAAAAAATTAGCAAACTAAGATTTTACAAAATATAGTGAAACTTTTGTTTTCTTTATCCAAACTATTCCACTTTGGGAATCATTCACATTTCCAATATAATCCCTAATATAATCATACTATATTGTTCTCAACCAGAAGAGAAATTCCAGAAATTTCTCTGTACCAAAACTCTTACATTAATACATGAAAGTAGCAATAAACAAAGGATACATGACATCCACAAACTGAGTTTATGAATTTAAAGAAATCTACTGCAAGAAAAAGATTTTTAAAGTACCCACCTCCTCCAAAGGAAAGGTAAATCTCTAAGTTACCCATGTAGATGAAGAGCAAAAAAAGACATATATTGTGTTGCCTCCGCCCTAATTCTCCACTATTTTGAAGGTAGAAAACACCTTCAAAAACAATTTGAAGAATCTTCCTCAGATTTCACTAGTCATGGAGAAGGATCTGTTAGACTTTGCCATGAAATAGGCCTTAGCACTGACATGTGGACCAACCTCAGTTGCAGCTCTCTCTTCCTCATCTCTCCAATTTTCTTCATACAGGGCTTGAAAGGCACTGGGTTGCATATCACTGACCTTGCCAAAAATTCCAGGACTTTTGTTTTGTTGGCTTCAGTATAGGCTCTGGGACCCCAAAGAAATTCATAGTGTGGAGGATCACTGTTGGGTACCTGCTGGTACACCAGGTATTTTTCCTGCACCAAATCTTTGGTGATGAGCTTCCTGGGATTCCCAAAGATTATGTGGCTCTCCCCATCATAGACACCCAAAGCATTCAGGAATCCCCAGATCTTCTCCTCAGTCGCCCGCTTGCCTTTCACCTAGATCGAGCCCAGGAGAGGCATCGAGAGGCCGTTCTTGGGATATCCCCTGCTACCATACACACTCTCTTCCTTGCTGACTTCCCTTTGCTGATAATGGCATAGTATTGACCCTTGGAATCGACTTCCTTCAGGTCAAAGCCAAAGACCACCTCAATGTGCTCAGAGGCTCTCCTCAGGATCTCAGGGAATTGC
>NW_006922170.1:617028-618100 GCF_000298275.1 Orycteropus afer afer
TGGACTTCCCTCCTCTTAGCCCTCTGCACCTATAGAGGCAGCATCAGTGGTGGTGGATGGGACTCTCTCAGGCCCCTGGGGAACGCCAGCAGCAGGACAGTTCTGGGGAAAACTCCCAAAAGGAGGAGAGAAGGAGCGGGGAGACCCTTTCTCCTCTCCTGTAGTGGCCTGAGCACCCTCAGGATCATGGGAGTCACCTTGGGCCTTGATTCGGGCCTCACCTCAGGCCAGGTGATGTTTCTCATGGGCACGGAGCTTACTCTTCTGACCACGAGGCATAATGACTCTGGTCACGGAGAGCAGGCAGGATTGTGGGAGCAGGACAGGTGATGTGAGCCCATTGTAAAAGTAAGGCAGAAAGTATGTGAGCCTCTTCAGCAGGGAGATGCCTCTTTGGCTTTAACAATGGCTGCCTACAAAGGATTCTCAGAGGGTACTGTTCTAGGAACACAGAAGGCTTCAGATCTGCTCAGCCTGTCCTGAGAACCATGTGGAAGAACTTAAGGTGAGGCTTAGGTTGCAGTTGCCAGCAAGGCCTGGCAGTGGGGACCCTCTCTTCTGCAGTAGTAGGGTGTCTACTCTGTTTGCTTTCAGGGCCATGACATCAATATTTGGGAGGGTTTGGGTCTTTTCCTCTGTGTTTTCCTGAACTTAATACCTCAAAGCCCCTTGGGTGCCTTGAGTGAATTTCAGGAGCAGCTTTGCTCTCACCTCTTGGTGATGACAGGAATGTGGTACTGTTCTGTCCTGGGTTCCCTGGAGACCTTTGTCCTCCTCCAAGTCCTTCTCCTGACTCTGTAACAATTTGGAATTCCTCCCTGTTTTGGATAAGGCCTATCTAACAATCTCAGTTTCCTGAGACCTCTTACAGAGAATAAACATTTACCTCATCTGAATACAAATGCCTGTGGTTTTCCAAGGCTGACAATAACGGAAGGATTCTGTACTTCCTCCAGTTAGGGAGATTCCCTCAGTCCTCAGGGTCCTCACATTGACTATTTTTTTTTTTAATTTTATTTTGATTTCGGTGAAGATTTACAGAGTAAATTCACTTTTCATACAGCAGTTCACA
>NW_006922170.1:628895-630952 GCF_000298275.1 Orycteropus afer afer
ATCCTTCCCTTCAAGGCTCAGGGGTCCAAGATTATCTTCTGTGTCTGTGTTAATTGGTTTCCCTTTTCTTTGTTGAAGAGGGTCTTTGCAATCCTTCTGCCTAGTCCGCCATCTTGCCGGAAGCCTCCCTCATGTTGACTATTGGTAAACCCTGAAATTCCTCCTTCTCCTTACCTTAGAAGTCCCCCTTTGACCTGGTCCCTCAAACACCTGAGATGCCTGGGGAGGACATGAGTGTGATTCATTTATCAGCATGGCCATGCTCCCCAGGCTGAAAGCAGGGGTGAGACTTTAAAGTTCCCCCTTGTGTGAATAAAAAAGATAATGACAGATATTATAAAGAACTGTATTCCAACAGAGTTGAGAACCTAGAAGAGATAGACAAGTTTCTAGAAACATAAAGACCTACCTAAACGATCCCAGTCGAGATAGAATAATTGAACAGACCCATAACAAAGGAAGAAATTGAACAGGTCATTAAAAAAAAAACTTCCCACAAGAAAAAGTCCTGGCGTTGATGGCTTCTCTAGAGAATTTTACCATACATTCAGGAAGAGTTGACACCTGTAGTACTCAAACTATTCCAGAAAATACAAAAAGACAGAATATTCGCAAACTCATTCTATGAAGCAAGCATAACACTGATACCAAAACCAGGGAAAGACACCCTAAAAAGGAAAACTACAGACTAATATCCTTCATGAATATACAGCAAAAATCTTCAACAAAATCCTATCCAACAGAATCCAACAACATATCACAAAAATAATACATCCCGATGAAGTGGGATTCATACCTGGTATCTAAAGATGGTTTGATAGTTCAAACCCACCAGCCACTCCTTGGAAGGAAGATGGGGCAATCTACTTCCATAGTGATACTGCCTCGGAAACCCAAGGAGGGGTTGCTATAAGTCGGGTCCAACTCCACGGCACATAACAACAACAAAAAGATGGTTTGATATCAGAAAAACAATCAAGGTAATCCACTACATAAACAAAACAAAAGACAAGAACCATATGATTGTATCAATTGATGCAGAAAACGCATTGGATAAAATCCAACACTGTTCCTGTTCAGAACTCTTGGCAAAATAGATAGAAGGGAAATTCCTCAACATAATAAAGGGAATATATGCAAAGCAAATGGCCAACATTATTGTTAACAAAGAAAGTCTCAAAGCATTCCTCTTGCAAATGGAAACCAGACAAGAATGCCCTCTCTCACCACCTCTATTTAACATTGTATTGCAAGTCCTAGCCAGGGCAATAAGGCAAGAAAGAGAAATAAAAGTCAACCAAATTGGCAAAAAGGAAGTAAAGCTATCTCTATTTGCAGATGACATGGTCCTATACACAGAAAACCCAAGATACTCAGCAGAAAAACTACTTAACTAACAGAGAGGTTCAGTTGAGTGGCAGGATACAAGGTCACCATACAAAAATCAGTTGGATTCCTCTACATCAACAAAGAGGCCTGTGAAAAGGAAATAAGGGAAATAATACCATTCACCATAGCTACCAAAAGGAAAATATCTAGGAGTAAATCTTACCAGAGATACAAAAGACCTATCCAAAGAAAACTATAAAGCACTACTACAAGAAACTACAAAGGATCTACATAAATGGAAGAACCTGCCTTGTTCATGGATAGGAAGAGTGAATACTGTGAAAATGTCAATATTACCCAAAGCAATCTACACATTTAATGCAATCCTGATCCAGATACCAAAAAAAAAAAAAAATTAAGGATATGGAAAAACCAATTACTAACTTCTTAAAGAAAGGAAAGAAACCTCGGATAAGCAGAGCACTACTGAAGAAGAGGAACAAAGTGGGAGGTCTCATACTCCTGGATCTCAAAACCTACTATACAGCCACAGTAGTCAAAAGAACGTGGTATTGATACAATGATAGACAGACAGACCAATGGAACAGAATCAAAAACCCAGAAATAGACCCATTCATCTATGGACAGCTGATCTTTGACAAAGGGCCAAAACCCATTAAATGGGGGAGAGATAGCCTCTTTAACAAATGGTGCTGGCAAAATTGGAT
>NW_006922170.1:632457-636172 GCF_000298275.1 Orycteropus afer afer
ACTACTAACACCAAACACCAGGCTACAGATAAATACATAGACAACAGAGAATATCAGATGGGGGTTGGTGAACAGGAATATACTCTAGACCAATGATAGATTCAGCTAAGGATAATCTTGCACAGATCCTAGTGATAGAAAATAACTGCAATCATTACAGAGGCAACAGAAGACAGTTATGGAGCAATCCCTCATAGACAGCCAGACACTGTGGGAGAAAGAAACACTGGATCTGCCAATTCAGGACCATAGTACTGGGGGACACCAGGCTCAATTGGCACAACAGAATTCATACAATTCTTATTCCACAACCTACTTTGATGAGTAGTGACTGGGGTCTTAAAAGCTTTCTAGGGGCCATCTAAGATGCAGCTAATGGTCTCCTATCATCAGAAGTGAACAAGAGTGAAGAAAACCAGGGACATTTTGAGATAATCAGGCCCATGACATGATGGACCTCAAGACCAGAAGAACTAGATAGTTCCTGGCTACCAATGTCAATCACTCAGGAAGAGATAAAAACTGGAGATCTTGGATATAGTGGGAGGAAAAATGTGGAACAAAATCCAGAAACACAATAATGACCAGAATTACTGGTCAGATGGAGTCTGGTGGGACCCCCAAGACTATGGCCCTGGGATACACTTTGGGGCTGTGATAAAACTCACTCCAAAGGGCTGACTCTTAGTGTAACAGTAGTACAACTTATACGCAGAAGACCCAACCCAGGGCGATGCACCCACCTATTCTACAGAGATACATCCTTTGGAGCAATCAGCCATGGGGCACCAGAGGGGCAACATTGACACAGAGGAAAAGCTGGACAGACGGGTGCATAACTAAGAAGGGCACAGGGATGGGGGGGTCATTGGGAAGGGAGAGGAGGGGAGTGGGTTAGAGTTGGGGATAGTAATTGTGGAGTGAAACCAAATGTACACAAACTGTTGAATGTAAACCAAATTCTGCTCTGTAAATTTGCACCCAAAGCACACACACACACACAATCAGTCACCTCATCATTATAACTCAGTGTCCTCCCTTTGATTTCTGCAAAGGGACCAAGTCTCTTGCCTCTGCTGAACAGGCCTCCCCTTTCATCTGAAAACTTCACATCCCTGAGATGACCTGCCCCAAGAAACCAACTAGGGGACATTTCTGCTTGACATCTCTCACCATGGCTTCTCAGCACCAACTGCAGAACGGGGATTCGGGGCCTCCACTTCAAAGGGGGCTAATTCCTTCTTTCTCCTTTCAAGATTAGTTCCTTTTGTCCTACTTGGTTCTGGGATCCCTGTCTCTGCTGAATTGGGACAAAAACCAAATACACCACCAGAACTCTTTGAATTGGGAAGTGAGATTGAAACCAAGGATTTCTTCTCCCTGAGGTCTGCCAGGCTGAAATCAAGAGTAACTTAACCTCCCAAATTTGTCCAGCACTCCCAGGGCTAATGGCAAGAACAAGGTTTAGTGCGCCTCTCCTCATTAGGATTTAGTGGTCCTCGGTGCCTCAATCATGTCATGACTCTACCATTTCCATGACTCACCTCTCTGCTGAACAAAGACTGCCCTTTCCTGAGACCTCAGACTTGGATGTCAGAGTGAGCCACACCATGTGAAATCTGATTGAAGAACAATAACTGAGAAACAACAGGTGTGTGTGGTTAGGCACACTTCCCAGTTAGATAGCGCCTTGCTTCCTCACCTAGGCTTCAGGCCTTGCCTCCAGGCAGGGCTTATAGTTCCTTCCTCTCCTACCTTGAGTCCACCTGAAAGCAAGGGTGGGACTCTGTGGCTCAAAGTAACCCAACACAAGGCAACACAATCACTGCTTGGAGTGGGATCCAACTCATAGCTGCCCCTCTTTGGGTTTCCAAGGTGATATCACTAAGGAAGTAGATTACTCAACCTTCCTTCTGGAGTGGCTGGTAGGTTTGAACTGCAGGCTTCTGGTTAGCAGTCAAATGCCTTTGGCACTCAAAGTAAGGCCTTCTCCTTTTTACAGGGTATTCTGGCCACTCCAAATTTGGCTACCCCTGTCCAGGGGCTCACAGCACTGAGAGCAGGGGGCAGTTTGTGGGCAGTCTCTCTTTTGCCAGGAAGCCTCCTCTTAAGCAATAAGGGACCTCTCTTAGCCTCCAATTAGGGTCTAGGTCTACTGCCTCTTCAGAAATGGGGCTGCCCCTTTAAAGCAAGGCCCTTCTGACTTTGCAAGCTGAACTCAGACTGAGGGCTCTGAGGCTGGGAGGAAGGGTGAAACTTTTTACTGTCTCCTGGATTCTGGGTTACATGGTCCCCTCAGTTGTCATTCAGGGGCCTCACCTTGAATCCTGGACAGTCCTGGGACTCTGCTGTGATGTTAAGAGACAGTGGCGCTCAAAGAGAAGTCCACACCTTTCTGGCACTTCTGTTGCAAAAGGCTGGCTTTTTGTATCACACCCTGCCAAGGTTTCTTGTGGGCGTCCAAGAGGCAAGGCTACTGGGGAGCCTCTGAGGACCAACAGTAGAAGTGCGGCGGGGCACTTGGAAACCCACTGTTGTGGATTTGATCATTACTTCATGGTCACTCAGAGTCCTCACCTTGATATGCATCAGAGCCTAGGGTTCCTGCCTATACAGACCTCATTCACAGGCTCAGAACTAGACCGTCACCTCACAGAGGCTCTTGAAAGGGGAGGTCAGGGCATGACGCCTGGCTACCCTGGCTGTGGTCTCACAGAGGTGGTGACTGGGTCAGTGCTCTGAGCAAAGCCTCTTTGGGGGTAGTTCCTTCCCCTTATTAGCACTCAGGGCCCACACCTTGCTACAATTAGGGACAACACTCCTCCCTTAACAGAACTGGGGCTGCCCACATTAGATCAAGGCCTGCCCTGCCCCATAACTTCTGTGCTGAAATGAGGGGACACTTCAGGCCAATAGCTCTACCTGGTGCCTCCCGAGGCTCAAAACAAGACTTGAGCTCTGAAGGGTCTTTCTGTTGGTGAGGGTCGCCTCCAAAGACCCAAAGCCTTCACTTGCACTGCTGTTAGGTTGTAGTCTATTCCCTCTGTAGAAAAACCAGGACTACTTCCCTGCCCACACCCCCATCACTCCACCCGTCCACCCCCCACCCCCATCCAGCAAATAACAAAACCCTTGCCACACAGAAACCCTCTAGGAGGAAATGAAGGGGAGTCTCAGACTAGCAGCTTTAGAGAAACCTCCCAGAACTGTGAACAGGGGGTGGGGCTCTGTGAGGATGCCTTTGTTTTGCAGATTAGGTAAAAAAAAAACCCTCAAAATATCCTCATCTTGGCTTCTTTAGGGCCTAGGTATCCCCTCAGTTCAGAAATAAAGAGAACTGCACTGTACTGCAGACCTGACACAATCAGGAAATCAAAGGACATGCTGCATTGTGTAAATCTGCTACAAAAGACCTCTTTCAAGTGTTGAAGAGTAAAGATGTTACTTTGAGGACTGACCCAAGCTATGGTATTTGGATTCATTGACTGGCATGTGAAAGCTTCACAATGAATAAGGAACACCACAAAAGAACTAATGCTTTTGAATTGTGTTGGCAAAGAGCATTGAATGTACCATGGATGGCTAGAAGAAGGAACAAATTTGTCTTGGAAGAAGTACAGCTGGAAGGCTCCTTAGAAGTAAAAATGGGGGTCAAACTGAAGGGCCCTAATATTTGGTATAAATAGACTACCAAGCATAATTCAAAATGCACCAA
>NW_006922170.1:637939-649512 GCF_000298275.1 Orycteropus afer afer
TAAAAAAAAAAAAAAAAAGAAGAAGAAGTAAAAATGGCCAGACTTGTTTTTTTGTACTTTGGTCATATTATCAAAATGGACCAATCCCTAGTGAAGGATGTCATGCATGGGACCTGTGATAGTTGGAGCTGTGTGTCAACTTGGCTGGACCACAATTCTGTGTGGTTTAAGCAGTTGTGATGTGGCTTGTTCCCATGATGAGTTCAGATGTATGTGTTTTGAGCAGCCAATCCATTGAAAGGGAGTTTCCCTAGGGGTGTAGCCTGCTTCCAATATATTTATGGACATCCTGGGAAAAGAGACATTCTTCTGTGGATTGGGATCCTGTTGTGCTGCCTACAACTGTCCGCGAGCAAAAAATCCACCATTTGGCTTGGAGATCTTGGATTTCACATTTGTTGGAGTCAACAGCCAGTATACTGCCTGCCAACCTTGAGCTTGTCAGCCCCTGCAGCTGAGTCGGGAAAAGCCTCCAGCTTGATGTTTGATCCAAAAACTTGGGACTTGCCAGCTTCATAACTGTGTGAGTCATTTTCCTAAGATAAATTTCTCTTTCTTTATATGTATATATAAGCTTTACTGGTTTTGCTTCTCTAGAGAACCCAGCCTAACACATTTGGTACTGAGAGTGGGGTGGTTCCAGAGAGACAAAATAATAAGGATGGGCTTTCTAAATTGATTCTAACCAATTCTGTTTTGGTTCTCCAATTTGATTAATCATAAAGGCACTGGTGACTCTGCCTCCATTAGTAAAGAGGGCCCTGCTAATCCGTGGCATGAAGTGACAACATTAATATGCAAAATAGCAACACCAATAGATCAAGTATTTTTGAGAAGTGAGGCTCTGGGTGATCACATATTTGATACTTTTCTGCAAATTTGTGAGCATGAGGAGTATAAGGAAGCTGGTTGGTTGGTCCTACTTATGCTAGACAAAGTGGTAAAAGAGCGAGATAAGTTCAGGGCTGCTGAGTCACAGTTCAAGTGCTGCATAAAAGACCTCAGTGTTTCCAGTTGTACTCTGAAAGAAAGCATTACTTCTAGTAACAGAGCTGATATTGCCGAAAACCAAATGCCGAGTCTTATTGTAAGGGTGGCTGAATTATAATGCCAATGGAATTGCCAACCCAGAATGGTGTCTGAAGTTAAAGTGAGGGTATTGATTGGGATGAAATGGGATCCTGAAACCTGGAATGGGGACATATGGACAGATAGTCAGTAAGATGAGGATATGGAGCCTGTAAATTCTGTTGAATCCCTCCCATCTGAAGGAATTACTATAAAACCATTATCCCTTCAACCTCGGTTTGATGGGATTAACCCAACTGTTCCTGCTGGGTCATTGATTGAGGTATTTGCCATGGAAGACATAGATGAATGTTCTCAGGAACTTCCCCAACCACCCATTGTTGCTGCTAGACCTATAACTAAATTTAACTCCAAGTGAGCTCCAAAAGGTGAAATACAAAGTGTGACTGAAAAGGTGGTACACTACACCTAAAAGAGACCTACTTGATTTTGCTAACATGTACAGACAGAAACCTGGAAAATATATATATATGGGAATGACTACTGAGGGTGTGGGATAATGGTGCAAGGAATGTAGCATTGGATCAGTCTGAGTTTATTGATTTAGGGCCACCAAGTATGGATCCTTCATTCAGTGTTTCAGCTTGAGAGGTTAGGAAAGGATCTAATTGTTTATTTGGTTGGTTTACTGAAGCATGGATTATGTGGTGGCCTACCTTAAGTCAAGTTGAAGTACCAGACCTGCCTTGGTATGATGTAGAAGAAGGTATCCAGAGGCTTAGGGAAATTGACATGTTAGAATGGATTTATCAGGTTAGACCCCTAGAGCCAGAAATGGAGAGTCCAGAGGACACGCCTTTCACCAGTATGGTGAGTAATAAATTTGTGGAGGGAGCCCCAGCATCCTTGTGATTGCTATTTTATGTAAGCTGGATTTCACAGTGGGAACTGCACTAATTGAACTAAGACACTTAACTATGATGGGGCTGATTAGACCCTGTGGTAGTAAGGGCCAAGTGGCAGCAGTTAATTGACAAAGGCAAGGTGGGCATGGTTATCATAATGGACAGCAGAGTCAAAACAGTAATCAGAATACTCTGACTCATGTGGAATTATGGCATTGGCTACTTAGGCATGGTGTTCCCAGGAGTGAAATACATGGCAAAGCTACTAAATATTTACTTGATCTGTACAGACAGAAGAATTGTAGGTCACATGAACAGCAGCCTAGACTGAATCACCAGAATAGAGTCACAGCCTCTCAATCAATTCCCAGACTTGAGTCAGTTTACAGACCCACAACCCTTTGAATGAAGGGAGGCCAGGTCCCCTTGAGGGAGGATCCCACTATATTGCCAAAAATGTACAGTGTTAATCTTTCTCCCAGCCTTCCCAAAGGGATCTGAAGCCTTTTACAATCCTTTTCAAGGATTACTGGACACTGGCTCTGAACTGGCACTAATTCCAGGAGACCCAAAGCATCATTGTGGCCCACCAGTCAGAGTGGGGGCATATGGAGGTCAAGTTATTGATGGAGTCTTAGCTGAGATGTGTCTCACACTGGATCCAGTGTGTCTCTGAATCCATCCTGTAGTGATTTCCCCAGTTCCGGAATGTGCAACTGGAATAGATATACTGAGCAATTGGCAAAATTCCCACATTGGATCCCTGACTTGTGAAGTAAGGGCTATTAGGGTAGGAAAAACCAAGTGGAAGCCATTAGAACTGCCTCTACCTACAAAAATAGTAAACCAAAAGCAATACCGCATCCCTGGAGGAGTTTCAGAGATTACTGCCACCATGAAGGACTTGAAGGATACAGGGGTGGTGATTCCCACCACATCCCCATTTAATTCACCTATTTGGCCTGTGCAAAAAACAGATGGATCTTGGAGAATGACAGTAGATTATCATAAACTTAATCAGGTGCTGACTCCAATTGCAGCTGCTGTTCCTGATGTGGTTTCATTGCTTGAGCAAATTAGCACATCTTCTGGTATTTGGTATACAGCTGTTGATATGGCCAATGCCTCAATACCAACTTCAAAGGACCATCAGAAGCAGTTTGCCTTTGGCTGCCAAGACCTACAATATATTTATACAGTGCTTCCTCAAGCATATATCAACTCCCCAGCACCATGTCATAATTTAGTTCGTAGGGACCTTGGTTGCCTTTCCCTTCCACAAGACATCACACTGGTCCATTATATTGATCACATTATGCTTATTGCATCTAGTATCGATCACTCTAGACTTATTGGTGATGCTAGAGGGTGGGAAATTAACCCAACAAGAATTCAGGCACTTTCCACCTCAGTGAAATTTCTAGGTGTCCAATGGTGTGGGGCATGTCAAGATATTCCTACAAAAGTGAAGGATAAGTTATTGTATCTGGCTTCCCCCACAATGAAAAAGGAGGCACAATGTCTGGTGGGCCTCTTTGGATTTTGGAGGCAACATGTCCCTCATTTGGGTGTGTTGCTTCAGCCTATTTATCAAGTGACTCACAAAGCTGCTAGTTTTGAATGGGGCCCAGAGAAACAGAAGGCCCTGCAACAGATTCAGGCTGCCAAGCAGGCTGCTCTGCCACTTGGGGCTTATGATCTGGCTGATCCAATGGTGCTTGAAATGTCTGTAGAAGATAGAGATGCTGTATGGAGTCATTGGCAGGTACCTATTGCTGAATCCCAACACAGACCCTTGGGATTTTGGAGCCAAGCCCTGCCATCCTCTGCAGATGACTACTCTCCTTTTGAGAAACAGATTTTGGCTTGTTACTGGGCTTTAGTAGAGACTGAACCATGGGCCACCAAGTCACCATGAGGCCTGAGCTGCCCATCAAGAACTTGGTATTGTCTGAGCCACAGAGTCATAAAGTTGGACGTGCACAGCAGCACTCCATCATTAAATAGAAGTGATATATCAGAGACCGGGCTCGAGCAGGACCTGAAGGCACAAATAAGTTGCATGAGGAAGTGGTCCAAATGGTCTACACTCCAGTCACATTACCTTCTGTCTCCCAGTCTGCACCTATGGCCTTATGGGGAGTTCCTTATGATCAGTTGACTGAGGAAGATAAAACTTGTGCCTGGTTTACAGATGGTTCTGCGCAATGTGCAGGTACCACTCAAAAGTGGACAGCCCCTCAACCTTGGGGTCCAGTTCTGCCTCCTGCTCCCAGCCCATTGGAGCTAGAGGCATTTCTTCATTCAAACAGCTGCTGGCTGCTGAGGCTGACAAGCCCAAGGTTCACAAGTAAAAAGGCACAGTCCCAATGTTACCAAACCACATGGCAGGCCATTCATTGAAGTCCATTGTAAGTCCCAAGGTCGGCAGAGCATGGCAGGCTGCTAAAAAAATGACACGGCTACACGCAGGGTTCAAGCATGCCATAAGCTAGAGACCATTCCCAAGGCTTCTGCTTATGTACATGAAGCAGACCACATTTCCTAAGGCAGCTACTCAGCTGCTTGTGGTAGATCCCACCATGGAGTTGAATACTAGTCTTGTCATGGGCAATAACTACCACCAGCTCCCCAGCCACTCAACCAGGTCCAGGCAAGTTGACACACAAATATAACCACCACAATTGGCATTACCATATTATCTGGTATGATAGACCCTGATTACCAAAATCGGATTGACATTACATAATGGAGGTAAAGAAGACTATGTCTGGAATACAGGATATTCTTTAAGACATCTCTTAGTACTACCATGCCCTGTGATTAAAGTCAATGGAAAATTAAAGCAACCCAATTCTGATATGACTACTAATGGCCCAGACTCTTCAGGAATGGAGGTTTGGGCAAGGGAAATATGGAATGAGTGGTAGAAGAAGGTAGTTCTGAATATCAGCTATGACCACGTGACCAGCTGCAGAAACGAGGACTGTGTTTGTTATATTCCTTCATTGTATATGTGCATCAAATATATTTGTTTCCTTCTGTTATGAACTGTGATGTGTAAACAAGCTTAATGTGTTTCACTTGTACACATCTTAGTGTATCAAGTTACATGCAAATATGACTTTATAATTGTCCTTAGAGGTTATATATGGTTAAGAAGATGTGTACAACTTCCAAGTTGACAAGGAGTGCACTGTGATAGTTGGAGTTGTGTGTCAACTTGGCTGAACCACAATTCTATGTGGTTTAAGCAGTTTTGATGGGGGTTACTCCCATGATGGGATCAGATGTATATGTTTTGAGCAGCCAAATGGTAGAAAGGGAGTTTCCCTAGGGGTGTGGCCTGCTTCCAATCTATTTATGGACATCCTGGGAAAAGAGGCACTCTTCTGTGAATCAGGATCCTGTTGTCCTGCCTGCAACTGTCTGGGAGCAAACAATCCACCATTCGGCCTGGAGATCTTGGATTTCTCACTCATTGGAGTCAATAGCTGGTATACTGCCTGCCAACCTTCCGCTTGTTAGCCCCTGAAGCTTTATGAGTCAGGAAAAGCTTCCAGCTTGACATTTGATCCAAGAGCTTGGGACTTGCCAACTTCTGTAAGTGTGTGAGCCATTTTCCTAAGAGAAATTTCTCTTTCTCTATATGTATACATAAACTTTACTGGTTTTGCTTCTCTAGAGAACCCAGCCTAACACAGGACTGTAGAGGGTCAACAAAAAAAGAAGTCTCTCAACAAGATGAATTGGCACAGTGGCTATAACAAGGGGCACAAGCATGGCAACGATTGTGAGCATGGCACAGGACCAGGCAATGTTTCAATATGGTGTTGTACATCAGGTCACTGTGAGTTGAAACTGACTCAATGGCACCTAGCAAAACCAGCAGGTAAAGCACCTTACACAGTGCTATTGCCATTAATTTGAGCCCAGAGGACTATCACACCCATCTGGCAGATGTTGGAGCATATCAAATGCTCTTTGACAAAGAAAATCAAATTAACCAAAATGCTGCTTATCAAGGAAAACTAAGTAATATTTCTCATTGGAGTATATTTTGGGTATGAGGATGTCTTTCTCAACTGGATACAACTAAAAGCCCTGAGAGTTTCTGCCAAAGACCACCTTTCTCCATCCTTCCCAGCTGCTCTTCCATCCTGCAAACAAACAATTGCCACTGAGTCAATTCCAACTCATAGTGATCCTGTAAGACAGAGTAGAACTGCCACACAGGGTTTTCATGGCAGTAAGCTTTATGGAAATAGATTGCCAGGTCTTTCTCCCACCTCGAGTTGCGGGGGGGGGGGTTTCAAGCTGCCAACTTGGAGTTTAGCAGTTAAGCACTTAACTATTGCATTACGAGGGCCTCTGGGGCTGGCAGCAGGATCAGGATCTTACAGCCACCAGTAGGGAGATGCTTCCATCATTCCTCATTCATGGTCTTCACTTTCTCTTAGAGGGTGAGAGTCCTCACACTATTGATCTGAGGCCATTTCTACTTAGGCCAAGACTCACAGGTCCTTGAGAACTCTGAACAGTGTAAGTCAGCGGAGGCTCAGCCTGACAGCTCTGCCCGGCATGTTGGAGCACCCCGTCCTCACTGATGGGAGTCCTCATCTTGACTCCTTGACTCCTGTCACCTGGATTAAGGGAATCCTGGGAAATCACATCCCTGCAAACCCTTGAGCAGTTTCCCTACTGCTCACTTTGCAGAGAACAGTGGCTGTGCCAGAGTAATGTGGGCTGGGGACGCTATAGCACAAGACAGGTGGTGGCTGACTAGTAAACACACACTGATCTATTCTTTCACTCCCTCTGTCAGACCTTGCATCTGCTCATCTTCTGTCCTAAAAGGTTCCTTTGTACAGGAAAGGAGCCATCCCAGAAGAATTTGTAAGCATCAAATGATTTGAAGTTATCTGACATTGCACATGTACATGATGATAATGCCTCCAAATTATCTTCCTTACTTACTCATTTGATTGCTTATGCTCATTGATATGGCTCTGTATTCCAATCCAGTACACTGGCACACAATTTCTCTTTTCATCCCTAGATACATTTTGTGGAAGTGAGCTATAAAGTGAATTAAGAGAGACAAGATCTACCACAGGCTGTAAGAGTGGAACACTGTGGGCTCCAGACAGATTCAGATCAGGGGTCTAGTATACCCCTGTCACTCAGAGCTGTGAAAATGCAAAAATTGGAAATTCTTCATTGACAAAATAACTCTGAGAACCCTAGCCTGTAGAACAGTTGGAATGTCTGTAATACATGAAAAGTACCTGGTAGAGTGCCTGGGATGTTTTGGGTCCTTAATGAATGGAAGTTATTACTGTGATAGTATTGGTCGCAGTTGATACCACTCACCTCTCTGAGAGTTTTTATTTTTTTCCTTTAAATCCAGGATGTGTGAGAGAATATGCAGTGCTTCAGAAAAAAGAAAATTATATGAGCCAAAATTCTGCTTAGGAAGGAAAAGTAGGTAGTATTTGGCATTGTTGTTGTTATTGTTATGTGCTGTTGAATTGGACTCAACTCATAGTGACCCCTCCTTGGGTTTCCGAAGCAGTATCACTATGGAAGTAGATTGCCAACCTTCCTTCCGAGGAGCGGCTGGTGGGTTTGAACCGCCAGTCTTCTGGTTAGCAGTCAAGCACCTTAAGCACTGTGCTACCAGAGCTCAAATTCCCCAGTTGGATCTAACACAAGGCTTCTAGGATTGCCAATGCCAACAATTCCTCCTCTCAGCTACCTTTCCATCTTACTCACCCCTAATTTTATTCATATCACTACCATCAAAAATCTGGTCTTCACTTTGACTTTGCCTCAGGACACTCAGGAAATTAGAAATCTAACATCCCTTGAATGGAGTGGGCTCTGGCTCCCTCAGCCCAAGACAAAAGGCTAGTACAGTGGCTTCTTCACACCTCACCTCAAGGAAGTATCACCCAGTTTCTCAGAAACTTCCTGGAAATGGCGTACATAAAACACCTAGTCAGTGCATGTGTTCAAGTGCACTGGGACAAGAGCACAGGACACTTCCCAGTCTGTCCCAGATTGGATTCCTCTCTGGTTTACCCACAATCCCAAAGTCTCTGTTAAGACCCAGTCTCCATTCCAGGTTTAATCTCCCACCATGATGGGAGTGTCTGCCCCTGTGCACCCCTATCACAGCCTCATTTAGTTGCCCCCACCTCACCCCTACCCCCACCCACTACTGTTCAGCACCCAATGCAGCCTAACTTTAAATGGCCTCCCCTTAGGCGCTTGGAATTTTCCAAAACCTCAAACTGCCCTGCATCAGGGCCTTTACACTGACTGCTCTCACCTAGACTTCCCTTTCTCACTCTTTTTCCCTTGTTATTTACCTCTTAAAGCACATCTCACTGATTTCTTTATCTGATAGCTGCTGTTCAACTGTAACATGTATGACCAGGGGATTGGACTTCTTTATTAAAGCATTTCCAGTAGCAGCTTGAAGCCCACCAAATATCAGATGCTTGGTTAAGATTGGAGGTATAAAATAAACAGTGAGAAGAATGTCTGATTTGTGACACTTTAATTTCTACAGCCTTGAATGAGCTCAGTAAATCCAGGTATATATCTTTTCATTTCCAAAAATAGATATTACAAGAAAATAAGCAAACTAAGATTTAACAAGATATACTGAAATGTTTTTCTTTTCTTCATCTCAAGTATTCTACTATGGGAATCATTCACATTTCCAAGAAAATCCCTATTCTGCCTTTTTTGGATTACAACATAAATTTCAGGATGTCCTATGTGTTTTTTATAATATCAAAACTCATACGTTAATGTATGAAAGCAACAATAAACAAGTGATTCATGACTTTCATAGACTAGATTATAAACCCAAGTGAATATTATACTATAAAAAATTGACTTTTAAAAATACCCCCCAACAAGAAAAATCTCAAAACTACCATGTAGATCAAGAACAAAAAGAAGACATGTATTTTGTTCCCTCCAGCCCTAATTCTCCTCCACTATTTGTTGTTGTTGATCTCCCTGTCATCTCTGACTCATAGCGGCCCCTCCTTGGGTTTCCCAGACAGTATCACTATGGAAGTAGATTGCCCAATCTTCTTTCCAAGGAGTGGCTGGTGGGTTTGAACTGCCAACCTTCTGGTTAGCAGTCAAGTGCTTTAGGCACTATGCCACCAGAGCTCCCCTCCGCTATTTAGAAGGGTGAAAGCACTTTCGAAAACAAAATGAAGAATCTGCCTCATTTCACTAGGGGTCAGAGGACCTGCTGGACTCATCCCTGAAATGGGCCCTGGCTGTGGTATTAGGACCATCCTTGGCTGTAAATCCCTATTCCTTATCTCTCCAAGTTTCTTCATACAGGGCTTGAAAGCCACTGGTTTCCATATCATTGACCTTGGCCAAAAATTCCAGTACTTTTGTTTTGTTGGCTTCAGCATGGGCTCTGGGACCCCAAAGGAATTCGTAGCGTGGAGGATCACTGTTGGGCACCTGCTAGTACTCCAGGTACTTTCCTGCACCAAATCTTTGGTGATGGGCTTCCTTGGATCCCCAAAGATTATGTCCCTCTTCCCCATAGATGCCCAAAGCATTCAGAAATTCCCAGATTTTCTCCTCAGTGACCTGGTTGCCATTCATGTAGATCAAGGCCAGGAGAGGCATCAAAAGTCCATTCCTGGGAGAAGCCCTGGCATCAAACAGAGTCTCTTCCTGGCTGATTTCCAAATTGCTGACAATGTCATAGAATTGACCCTTGGAGTCAACTTCCTCCAGGTTGAAGCCAAATACCACCTCAATGTGCTTACAGGCTCTCCTCAGGATCTCTGGGAATTGCCCCTTGAACTTTTTGTTGATGATCTTCATCATTTCTGCCTGGGAAATGGGCTCTTTGGTTTTATACTTCTCCAGCAGAAACTCTAACAACATAAACACACTCCTGCAGAGAGGATCTCTTTGTGATTTCTCAGTGGGGGGTGGAGCCACAGAGAAAATTGGACTTCCCTCCTCTTGGCCCTCTGCACCTTCAGCAGCAGTTGTGCAGGACACACCATCAGTATCAGTGGTAGTGGATGGGACTCTAGCAGGGTCTGGGAAAAGCTAGCAGCTGAGGAGTTCTGGGGAGAACTCCCAAAAGGAGGAGAAAATGAGTGGGGAGATACTTCCTCCCCTGCTGCGGTGTCCTGGGCACCCTCAACACCATTGGCGTCACCTTGGGCCTCAAGTTGGGACTCACCTCAGGTATGATGATGTTTCTCATGGGCACAGAGCTTACTCTTCTGACCACCAGGCATGATGACTCTGGTCAAGGAGAGCTATCAGGTGTGTGGGTGGAGTACAGGTAATGGGAGTCTACTGAGGAAGAAAGTCTGAGGGTGTGTTAGCCCCTATAGCAGGGAGATGCCTCTTTGGCTTTAACAATGGCTGTTCAGACAGGATTCTTGGAGCGTACTAATCTAGGAACACAGAGGGTTTCAGATCTGGTCAGCCTGTCCTGAGAACCATGTGGAGGAACTTAGGGTGTGGCTTAGTTCGTAGTTGCCAGCAGGGCCTGGCAGTGGGGAACCTCTCTACTGGGATAGTGGCGAGGCTACTCAGTTCATTTTTAGGGCCATCGGGTCAAGAGTTGGCAGGTTTGTGCCTCATCCCCTGTGCTTCCCTGAGCTTGACACCTCAAAGCCCCCCGGGTCCCTTGGATGAACTGAAGGAGTAGCCCAGCTACTACCCTTTGAAGGGTATTTCAGTAATGACAGGGAAGTGGGGCATGTTCTGTCCTGAGTTCCTTGGAGGCCTCAGTCCTCCATTAGTGTCCTCCCCCTGGCTCTGGAACAACGTGGAAGCCCTCCCTGTCTTGGATAAGGCCTATCTGCTCATCCCAAGGCCCTCAGTTTCCAGAGACCTCTTAGGGAGCAGTAACATTTGCTTCACCTGGCTGCAAATGCCTGTGGTTTCCCAAGGCTGATAGCAATGAAGGGATTCTACATTGACTCTAATTAGGATGATTCCCTCAATCCTCAGGGTGCTCACCGTGACTACTGGTAAGCCCTGAAATTCCTCCTTCTGCTTACCTTAGGCTGTCCACTTTGACCTGGTCCCTCAACTACCTGAGATGTCTGGGGAGGATGTGAGTGTGACTCACAATATTAACATGCCCAGGTTCCCCAGGTATGAAGGCAGGGGTGAGGCACTTTATGGTCCCTTGCTTTTGTGTCAAAGAGTCACCTCATCATAGCTTAGTATCCTCACTTTAATGTCTGTTAAGGACCAAGTCTCCTGCCTCTACTAGGATAAACCAAAAGCCAAACTCACTGCCATCACATTGGATCCGACTCATAGTGTGACCCCCTCCTTGGGTTTGTGGGGTAGTATCTTTATGGAAGTAGATTGCCCAATCTTCTTCCCAAGGAATGGCTGGGTAGCAGTCATATGCCTTTTATAGGCGTCCCAATGAGTCCAAAGATTTCACATCCTTGAGACCACCTGCCCTCAGGGTTACCTCTTCTTCTTTTTTTTAAATTTTATTTTGATTTGGGTGAAGATTTACAGAGTAAATTCACTTTCCTTACAGCAGTTCACATAATATACTTTGTCTCATGTCATTGACCAAAATTTACAATGCAACAGCTCCCC
>NW_006922170.1:651340-653486 GCF_000298275.1 Orycteropus afer afer
AATTTAATTTTTAGAAGGTCCCAATCATCTGGCTTCTCTTCTGCTGTTGGTGCATTTTGAATTATGCTTGATAGTCTATTTATACCTCTTCTTGACATCTCTCACCATGGTTTCTCAGGCCTAACCACAGCAGGGGATTTGGGGCCGCCACCCCTCTTCATAAGGAGTTAATTTCTTCTTTCTCCTTTCAAGATTAGTTCCTTGACTTTCACCAGGTTGTGGGATTCCTCTTTCTGTTGAATTGGGACAGCCAGCACTAAGCCAAGGATTTCATCTGCTTGAAAACTTTCAGGCAGAAGTCAAGAGGAAATGAACCTTCCAGATTTGTCCTGGGCTCAAGGCCTAATGGCAACAACAATGTTTAGTGAAATCCTCCCCATTTTGGGATGAGTGGTTCCCAGTACCTCAGTCATGTTTTCATCTTCACTTTGTGCCATTCCTGGGACCCACTACTCTGCTGACCTGAGAGTTCCTTACTGAGATCTCAGACTTGGACTTCAGGGTGAGTCACCCCATGTGGACCCTGATTCAGGAACACTAGATGGGTATGGAGGGTTAGGCGACACCACAATACACAATTAGGTGCTGCTTTGTCCCTCACCCAGGCATTAGGCCTTGGCTCTGGGCAAAAAAGAAAACAAACAAACAAAAAAACACAACCAAACTCACTGCCTTCTAGTTGGATCTGACTCACAGCGACCCCTCCTTGCGTTTCCGAGGGAGTAACACTACAGAATCTTCCCAATCTTCATTCAGAGGAGTTGTTTGTGGGTTTGAACCTCCAGCCTTCTGGTTAGCAGTCAAATGCCTTAGGCACTATGCTTGGAATTCCTCTCTCTCCTAACTAGATTTCCCCATAAAGCAGGGTTGTGGCTTTATGGCTCAGAGTAAGGATCTCACCTGTTTAAAGAGGAGTCAGGGCGCTGTACATCTGGCCACTGTTCTGGGGGCTCCCAAGGCTGAGAGCAGTGGTGGGGCTGTGGGTGGTCCCTCTTTTGAAGGGGAGAGTTCTGGTGGCACGGTGCCTGAGGCAATTGACTGCTAATGAGAAGGCTGGAGGTTCAAACCCACCAGCCACTCCTCTGAAGGAAGGTTGGGCACTCTACTTTTGTAGTGATACTGCCTTGGAAGCACAAGGAGGGGTCACTGAGTTGGATCTGACTCGACAGCACTGCCTTTTAATGGGAGGCCTTCTCATAAGCACTAAGGGACCTCATCTGGCTTCCAATTAGGGTCGAGGTCTCCTGCCTCTTCAGAAATGGGGCTGCTCCTTTAAATCATAGCCCTTCAGTCCTGAAGACTTTTCAGGCTTAACTCAGCTTGATGGCACTGAGGCTGGAGGGAGGGGAAGACTTTGTAGTGTCTCCTGTATTCTGGGTTAGGTGGCCCACTCAGTCAACATTCAAGGTCCTCACCTTGAATCCTGAGCAGTCCTGAGCCTCCACAGTGATGTGGAGTTTGCTCAGCTCAATGAAGAGGCAGCAGCTTTCCAGCACTTCAATCACAAAAGGCAGGATTGCAGGGTATGATACATCCCACTAAGGTGTTTGTGGGGCATTTATGGGGGCAAAGATGTTGGGGAACCGTTGAGGGCAAATATATGCGGTGGGCCAGGGCTCTTGGAAAACCCAACATTTTGGATTCGTTGGTCACTTAGTGGTCACTAAGGGTCCTCATATTAATATGCATCAGAACCTGGGGTTCTTGCCTATACAGACCTCAGTCACAGGCTTGTCACCTTCTGGAGGCTCTCGAAGGGGGAGGTCAGGGCGCACAGCATGGCTACCTACCCTGCCTGCTGTTTCACAGGGGTGCTATTGGGTCAGTGCTCTGGGCAGAGCGTCTTTGGGGAGCAGTTCCTCCAATTAGCACTCAAAGACCACACCTCGCTACAATTAGGGGCAAAACTCCTTCCTTTACAGAACTGAGGCTGCCCCCATTAGATCAAGGCCTTCCCTGCCTGATACCTTCTGTGCCAAAATGAGTTCTAAGTGGTGCCTCCCATGGTTTAAAACAGGAGCTGAACTCTGAAGGGCCTCTCAGTTGTTGAGAGTAGCCCCTAAAGAAAAAGTCTTTATTTGGATTCCTGTTAGAGCCTAGTCTTCTCCTTCCATAGAAGACCCCAGACTACTCCCTCCACCCACAC
>NW_006922170.1:653946-655395 GCF_000298275.1 Orycteropus afer afer
TCTTGCCTCCTTTAAGACCTAGGTATCCCCTCTCTTCAAAACTAAGGACAAGTGCACTATACTGAGGGCCTGACACAATCTCTGCATAGCTGCTTCTGGACAGCAAATGAGGGTACTACTTAGCCTGACTCCTCTGAGCTGTGCCTCAGACAGCAGCTGGGAGTGATTTTATGGGGACTTTTGTGTTCCGTGGTGGATCGTTCTCTCATTACTCAGATACTCACCTTGGCTCCTGATCAATCCTAGGAACTTATTCTCCTTCCCTGAGGATGATGGGAGTTTTGGTAGCATAGTGCCTAAGGCTTCTGAGTGCTAACCGAAGGTTGGTAGTTTAAACTCACCAGCCACTACGTGGAGGCAAGACTGGGCAATCTGCTTCCGTAAATATTTACTGCCTTGGAAACCCGGTAAGGGTCGCTATAAGTCAGAATCCACTCAATGGCAGTGGGTTTGGTTTTGGTTTGAGGATGATCCTCTCTGATCAATGTGCACACCTTAATGCTTTGGAATAAGCATGATCCATATTTGTCCTAGCTCTTTAGGATCTGGCAGGAGTGACAGCAGGCATGGGTCTCTATGGGACACCATTGTTCTGTCTGGGTTTTCCAGTCATCTTCATTTAGGGTCATCACCTGGATATTCACTGTACTCTTTTGCAAATAACATACATATTATAAAGTTTTTGCAAACCGTGAACCCTCTCACATGTTACTTTCCTATGTGTGCTATCTATGTCATACGTGTGTGGATGTTATTTATGTGGGTATGAAAATATGGTATCAGAGACTGAATCCTACATCTACTGACTTGAAATGCCCCACTTAGGCCAAGGCTCTCAAGTTGCTGAGATTCTGAAGAGTAAGGGAGAAAGATGTCCCTTTGAAAGCTAAGGTGCACTTGACCCAAGCCTTGGTATTTTCAATTATTTCATATGCAAATGAAAGCTGGACAATGAATAAGGAACACCACAACAGAATTGATGCATTTGAATAGTGGTGTTGGTGAAGAACATTGAAAGTAACATGGACTGCTAGAAAAATGAACAAATCTGTCTTGGAGGAAGTACAGCCGGAAAGCTCCTTAGAAGTCAGACTGGCCAGACTTGGTCTCACTTAATTTTGTCATGATATCAGAAAGGACCAGGACCAAGAGAAAGATGTCATGCTTGATAATGTAGAAGAAGGGGAAGACCCTCAACAAGATGGATTGACACAGTGGCTGCAATGATGGGCATGAGTATGGCAATGATTTTGAGGATGGTGCAGGACCAAGCAGTGTTTTGATATGGTGTTGTACACAGGGTCACTATAAATCACATTTGACTCGATGGCACCTAACAACAACAACATGTAAAGCACCTGGCACAGTGCATGGCATGTTTTGAGATTTTCAAGAATAGCAATGTTATCGCCATTATTTTGATCCCAGAAGACCATCCATCCAAGCAGG
>NW_006922170.1:655802-659398 GCF_000298275.1 Orycteropus afer afer
TGAAAATCAATTCTGTGAAAATGCTGCTTAACGAGGAAAACTAAGTAATGTTTTCTCATTAGATTATATTTGTGTATGAGGGTGTCTTTCCCAACTAGATACAACTAAAAGCCTCGAGAATTTGTTTCAAAGGCTAACCTCCTTCCTCCCTCCAAGTTACCCTTCCTTCCTAAAAGGAAAAAACAAACAATTGCCATTGAGTCAATTTTAATTCCTAGTGACCCTGTAGGACAGAGTCAAACTGCCCCACAAAGTTTTCATGGCAATGACCTTTATGGAAATAGATTGCCAGGGCTTTCACCACCCCCTAGACTTGCAGGGTGGGTTTGAACTGCTGACTTTTAGGTTAGCAGCCAAGTGCTTAACTATTGTGCTACCAGGGCCTCTGAGGGCTGGCGGCAGGGGCAGAATCTTACAGCTCTCTGGGTGGATGCTTCCATCATTCCTCATTCACTGTCCTCACTTTCTGCCTGAGGCTTTACGTCCCCAATCTAGTGACCTGAGGTCATCCTACTTAGACCAAGACTCACAAGTCCCTGAGAACTCTGAAGGGAACAAGTGGGGGGATGCTCAGCCTGACAGCACTGCTTGGCATGTTGAAGTACCCCATCATCGATTATAGGAGTCCTCATCTTAACTCCTGTCTCTTGGATTAAAGGTCTCCTGGGAAATACCACATCCTTGCAAGCCCTGAGGAGTTTCCCTACTGCGCACTTTGCACAGAATGGGTCCCTAAGCCAGAGTGATGTGAGATGGAGACGCTGCAGCACAAGACAGGAGGCCCAGGCGGGTGGTGGGCTGTCAGGGAAAACACACACTGATCTCGTCCATCACCTCATCAGCCAGAGTTGGCATCTGTTTTAACTTCTGTCCTAAAAGATTTCCTTTCTATAGGAAAGGGGCTGTGCAAGATGATTTTATGAACATCAGATGCTTTGAGGTTATCTGACATTGCACATGTACATGATCAAAATGTCCCCCAATACTATCTTCCTCTCTTTACTCATTTGATTGGTTATACTTATCACTATGACTCTGAATTCCAATACAGTACATTCGGCACAAAATTTTCTCTTTCCATGCCTAGAAATACATTTTGAAGGAGTGGTGCAGTGAATTATTTATTTACTATGGCTCTTCTAGCCAGGGCCTTTGTGGTACCCACTAGATGACTGGGTGGATATTTAAATATGAGAGACTTGTGTTCTTCCAAGTGGATTGGGCATCTCATTAGTAATCTAAATAAGGTAAATGGGAGGACCATGGAAATAAGTTGTACAGAACCCTAATGTTTGAATTGGTCAGCTTTGTCACTCTGCTAGGCTTAAAGTGAGCCATTCTGGAGGCAGAGGCAGGGAATCTCACTGCCATCAAGAGAGAACAGCTGGAGTTCCATAAGATGGCGGAATAGGCAGACAAGCTACACAGATCCTCTTCAACAAAGAAAAGGGGAACCAATTAACATAGATATGGAAGATAATCCTGGATCCCTGAGCTTTGAAATGATGGATGCAGAAGTGGACTAAACTCCAACTAGGAGAAGAACCTGCATGAAAACACCGAAAATGGTGACATATGGAGCTGTGGTCTGTCAGCTATCCTGATGGCACAGATAGCTTTGATTAGCCAAGTGGTGTTAGGATCTAAGAATTAACCTAAAAATTGGCCCTGCTAGCCAGGGGTAGCACAGAGGACTGCACTGCTGGCTGGTGAATGAAAGGGGAAGCAGTGAAGAGGAAGATGGGCTGAACCATGGATTTTGTCTGTCCGGAGGGTGCACCCATTTTGAATGCTTACAAGTGGTTTGACTATTCTAAATGTTTAAATAGACAGTGTTAGCTCAGATTCCAGGGACCTAAGAATAGGCTCCATTTGTTGGAGACTGCAAGTACATTCTGGACACGATCACCTGGAAAGGTGTGATATTCCCTTTGTTACTCTTATACCCCACACTCTCTTGGTGAACGGAGACATGGCCATCCCTTGCTCCCACCCACCTTTTGGGCTAGCAGGAATTCTATCCCAGTCTATGTGCTCCAATGAAGCCTGGGTGCTCTGCTCTGCCCTGCACAACCCCAATTTTTTTTCCTTAAGTTTCTTTTTGTCTGTTTTAAACTTATTATTATTTTCTTTCTTCATCCTTTTTATTACTATTCTTTCTTCTTCCCTTCCCAGGTTCTAGTTTTCAGCTTTTTCTCTCTTCCCTGTTCCTGGTTCCCATTTTTTCTTTCTCATGGTTAACCCATTCCTTGTTTTTCTTTTGCATTTTTCCCATTTTTTTTCTTCATTATTCTCCCACTCTACCTGTTTTCTCTTATTGCCCCCTCTCCAGATATTATAGGGTATTTTTTTTCTAGTTTTCTTTTCTTTCTTTTTTTGGTGATTGGTCCTGGGTGTTTATGTGGTGTGTTTTTGTCTGCTTGCTTTTACTTTTTTTATGGTTTTTTGATTGCTATTTTTGTCTCGATGAGTGGAATACAGCAACCATGCCCATATGACTCAATGATACCTGCACTTCCTGCAGCTCCACTTACTGAGTGAGAGCCACCAATTCCTTCACCATCTGGCCAATGATTAACAACCACCAAGAAGAGCTTGACTCACCCTTAAGTGCTCTTCAAAAATTGTTAACAGAGATCTAAATACAAAAATGTCACAATGTCTTAGAGACAACAGACCATCACAGTCCACACAAAAAAGCAAGATAAAGTGGTAGAAACAAAGGAGCAGGATACAGACCCAGAACACATCCCTGAGGAAGAAATAGCATTGGAACTCCCTGATAAGGAATTCAAAAGAATTGCAGTTAGTTATCTTCAAAGGATTGAGAGACAGATAAAGGAAAACACTGACAAAATTAAGGAAAACACAGACAAAACTCTAAAATAATTTGGGAAGAAAATACAAAAACAAAATGTCAAAATAAATGAAAAATGAGTAACAGTACAAAATCTACAGATAGAAATTCAGAATATTAATACTAAATTTTCAGAAATAGATAACACATTGAAAGGGCAAAGAGCCAATGGTGGACAGAATTAATGAGATTGAAGACAAATACCTGAATACTTCTTTTTTATTTTTTTTGTGATTTGGGTGACAATTTACAGAGCAAATTCACTTTCCATACAGCAGTTCACATACACTTTGTCTCATGACATTGACCACAATTCACCACAATGCAATATCTCCCCTCATACTTCTTCCTGATATTGAATACTTCTTTAGAAAGGGATTGTTCTGGTTACTTAGTGCTGCTCTGACAAGAATATACCACAAATGGGATGTCCTTAAAAAACAGGAGTTTATTTCCTTACAGTTCAGGAGGGTAAAAATCCGAGTTCAAAGTGCCAAGCTCTAGGGGCTGGGTGAAAACCCCTCAACCTTGGGCTTCAGCTCTGTCTCTTGCTCCCAACCCACTGAAGCCAGAGGCATGTCTTTACTCAGGCAGCTACTAGCTGCTGAGGCTAACAAGCCCAAGGCCAAGAAATAAAATGGCACGGTCTCAATGTTACCAAACCACAGGGCAGGCCATTAATTCAAGTCCACTGTAAGACCTAAGGTCAGCACAGTATGGCAGGCTGCTGAACAATGAC
>NW_006922170.1:659498-661079 GCF_000298275.1 Orycteropus afer afer
GCCATTAACTAGAGACCATTCTGAAGGCTGTGGTCCTACCACATCCCAAAGGCAGCTACTCAGCTGCTTGTGGTAGATCTCACCATGGAGGTGATTGCCAGTCTCATCATGGAGAATAACTACCACCAGTTGCCCAGCCACTCAAACAGGCCCAGCCAAGTTGACATACAAACTGAACTATCACAATTCTACCCCTTGTCAACTTGACATCTGTACGGATCTCTCTCACTGGGTCGCTCCTGTTCCCTAGTTCCTCTAAGTGGCAACCTCACCCCCTTGGCCTGGTGGGCCCATTCTTCTCCCTCTTAGGCATGGCAGCCCCGCCCCCTCACTCCTGGGCAGGGCTATGGCTCCATCCCACTGGCTCACGTTTACGACCAGCCCCACATTCCAGAATTAAGTTGGTGAAGGCCTGGCTCTTTGAAACCTAGGGGGCTGTGGTGGTTCCACCCTCAAAGGCCATGGTCCTATCCTTTCAGGCTGAGGCAGCTCTGCTTCCTTTTCCTTGGTCTCTCCGCTTAATGCCAAAGGCAACCCACTCTGTAGGAAATCTTCCTGCCCTAAAAACAGTTAGCTTTCTTGCTCTGTGGCTGCCCAACCTGCTACTCCATTTTATGCTGGTCTTCTCTACCAATTATGCCCAGAGGCAACCCACACCACCGGGAAGCTGTCAACGCAATGGCACCCGGCTTTCTCCTGTGGACTGGTAAGCCAGTTGCTGTTTAATGCTGGTCTCTGGGCTCTGCTCCTGCCATCTGTAATGCCAGTCTCTTGCCTCTGTTCCTGCTGTCTCTCATGCCATAGGCCAGGGTCTCTCTGCCAGGGTCTCAGGTCAAGGATTCACTCCTCTCCTATTTCAACATTTTAAGCATCTGTCAGAGCAGCACACCACTCTCTCTGTACCATACTCTGTTCTGGGTTACCTAGTGCTGCTCTGACAAGTATATACCACAAATGGGATGGTCTTAACAAACAGGAGTTTATTCTCTTACAGTTCAGGAGGGTAGAAGTCCAAGTTCAAAGTGCCAGGCTCTAGAGGCTGGTTGAAAGCCCCCCAACCTTGCGCTTCAGCTCTGCCTCTTGCTCCTGGCCCACTGAAGCTAGAGGCATCTCTTCATTCAGGCAACTACTAGCTGCTGAGGCTAACAAGCTCAAGACCAAGAAATAAAATGGCACAGTCCCAATGTTACCAAGCCACAAGGCAGGCCATTAATTCAAGTCCACTGTAAATCCCAAGGTTGGCAGAGGATGGCAGGCTGCTGAACAATGACATGGCTACATGCAGGGTCCAAGTGTGCCATATGCTAGAGACCATTCCCAAAGCTTCTCTTTATATACAAGAAGCAGACCACATCCCAAAGGCAGCTACTCAGCTGCTTGTAGTAGATCCCACCATGGAGTTGATTGCCAGTCTCATCATGGGGAATAACTACCACCAGCTGTCCAGCCACTCAACTAGGCACAGCAAAGTTGACATAAAAACTGAACTACCACATGGATCAATCAGAAAAAAAAGATCAAAACAAAATGAAGAATGCCTAAGGTTCATTGTGGGATACCATCAAAAGGAATAACCTATGT
>NW_006922170.1:663977-665186 GCF_000298275.1 Orycteropus afer afer
AGAAAAATGATAAACCTTCACATCACAATCAAAAAGAGGACAGCACAAATATTTGGCAAATATTAAAACAAGAGCAACAAAGGAAATGATAACATGATTCATGTTGCTGTTGTTGTTGTTGTTGTGTGCCGTCAAGTCGGACCTGACTCATAGCGACCCCTCCTTGGGTCTCCAAGGCAGTATTTCTACAGAAGTAGATTGCCCAACCTTCCTTCCAAGGAATGGCTGGTGGGTTTGAACCACCAGCCTCCTGGTTAGCATAAACATAATTAACTCAGCTCAGAAAAAAATAAATAAATAAAACAGGAACACCATGAAAAAACACATAAGAAAATGACAGCAACCAATTCATACTTGTCAATAATTACACTGAATGTCAATGGATTAAATGCACCACTCAAGAAAAGGAGAGTTGCAGACTGGATAAGAAAACATAACTCATCAATATGCTGTCTACAAGAGACACACCTCAGGCAAAAATAGACTAAAAATCAAAGGTTGGAAAAAGATATATCAATCAAAAGGCAACCAAAAAAGAGCAGAGGTGGCAGTATTAATTTCTGATCAAATTGACTTTAAGAGACAAACCACCATACAAGACAAGGAAGGACATTATATAATGATTAAAGGATTGGCTGAATAAGAAGATATAGACATAATAAATATCTATGGACCCAATGAAAAAGCCCCAAAATACATAAATCAGACTTTAACAGAAATGAAAAGGCAAATGCATGAGTCCACAGTCATAATGGGAGATTTTAATACACTACTTTCAATGAAGGACAGAACAACTGGAAAGAAACTCAACAAAGATGCAGAAGAGTTAAACAATACAATCCACCAACTTGACCTTATAGACGTCTACAGAGCACTTCACCCAACAACAGCACAATATACATTCTTTTCCAGTGCACATGGAACATTCTCCATGATAGACCATACGTTAGGCCATAAAGCAAGCCTTAATAAATTTTAAAACATTGAAATACTGCAAAGCATCTTCCTAGATCACAATGTTATAAACTGAGAAATCAACAGTAGGAAGATTAATGGAAAAGGAGTAAACACATGGAAATTGAACAACACCTTCCTTAAGAAAGACTGGGTAAGAGAAGAAATAAAGTGAAATTGAAAAATTCATTGAATCAAATGAGAATGAAAACACAACACACGAAAATCTTTGGGACACAGCAAAAGCAGTGATCA
>NW_006922170.1:666112-668229 GCF_000298275.1 Orycteropus afer afer
AGACTCAATAAAAGATCTGTTGGAACTAATTGAGAGATTTAACATAGTGGCAGGATACAAGATCAACATCCAAAAATCAGTTGGATTCCTCTACACTAGCAAAGAGATTGCTGAAAAAGAAATAAGGAAATCAATACCATTTATAATGTTGTTGTTGTTGTTATGTACCATTGAGTCGACCATTTATAATAGCTAACAAAAAAAAAATAAAATACTTGGAAATAAATCTTACCAAGGACACAAAAGGCCTGTACAAAGAAAACTACAAAAGAGTACTTCAAGAAACCAGAAAAGATCTGCATAAATGGAAGAACATAGCATGCTCATGGATAGGAAGATTGAACATCGTGAAAATGTCAGTTCTACCCAAAGCAATCTATACATTCAGTGCAATCACAATCCAGATCCCATCAACATTCTTTAAAGATATGGAAAAAACAATCACTAACTATATATGGAAAGAAAAGAGACCTCGGATAAGCAAAGCATTATTGAAGAAGGAGATCAAAGTAAGAGATCTCACACTCCTGGATTTGAAAACCTACTATACAGTCACAGTAATCAAAACTGCTTGGTATTGGTACAACAACAGACACATAGACCAATGGAATAAAATTGACAACCCAAAAATAGGTCTATCAACCTATGGTCAACTCATCTTTGACAAAGGCTGAAACCCATTAAATGGGAAGAGATTGTGTGTTTAAGAAATCGTGCTGGCAAAACTGGATAGCCGTTTGCAGAAAAATGGAACAAGTCCTGTACCTCACATCAGACACAAAAAGTAACTCCAGATGGATCAAAGACTTAAATGTGAAACTTAAACCTATAAATTTCCTCAAGAAAAATCTGGGGTCAAATTTAGGGGACCTAACATAGGCCATAAATAAACTACCAAGCATAACCCAAAATGCACTAACAGAAGAAGATACACTAGATGAATAAGAGTTTCTGAAAATTAAATTTTTATGTGCTTCCAAAGACTTCTCCAAAAGAGTCAAAAGAGAATCTACAGATTGGGAAAAAAATATTCAGAAATAATGTATCTGACAAGGGACTTATCTCTAGAATTTATAGAAAACACCAACACCTCAACAACAAAAAGGCAAATAATTAAATTAAAAAATGGGCAGAAGACGTGAATAGACACTTCACCAGAGGATAATCAGGTGGCCAACAAACATATGAAGAAATGCTCATGATCATTGTTGTTGTTGTTGTTATTTACCATCAAGTAGGATCCGACTCATAGCGAACCCTCCTTGGGTTTCTGAGGCCATATCACTATGGAAATAGATTGCCCAATCTTCCTTCTGAGGAGTGGCTGGTGGATTTGAACTGCCAGCCTTCTGGTTAGCAGTCAAATGCCTTAGGCACTACACCATGAGAGCTCCCTATTAGCCATTAGAGAGATGCAAATCTGAAAATGAGAGACCATCTTGCCACAGCACTAGCAGCAAAATTCAACAAGACAGAAAATAACAAATGCTGGCGAGGATGCGGAGAGACTGGGACTCTCATACACTGTTGGTGGGACTGTCAAATGATGCAACCACTGTGGAGAGCAGTATGGTGATTCATTAAGAATTTGGCATTAGAAATACCTTTTGGCTCAGCAATTCCATTACTAGGTATATGTCCTAAAGAAATGATAGCCAGGAGAAGGACAGATAGATGCATACCCATGTTCAACACATCACTATTTACAATAGCCAAAAGATGGAAACCACCTAGGTGCCCATCAACAGAAGAATGGATAACCAAACTATTGTACATACACACAATGGAATACTATGCAACCCTAAAGAATAATGTAGAATTTGTAAACCACCACATAAAGTGGATGAACTTGGAGGACATTATTCTGCGTGAAATAAGTCAATCACAGAAGGACAGATATTGTATTAGTCTGTTATTGTAAAAAAGTTAAGGAAAGGTTTATATATAGAAGGAAATTTTCTTTGTCGATTACCAGTTGTGGGAGGGGAGGGGAGGGGACACTGTTAGATAGGTAGAGACAAGTATTGATTTGGGTGAAGAGAAGGGCACGTGATCAACACAGTGGCATTGAGGAAGAGGAAGACAGAGAGAGGTGCGTGGGAGGTACAGACAACGAA
>NW_006922170.1:668884-670177 GCF_000298275.1 Orycteropus afer afer
ATTTGCTGGTGTGATAGAGCCTAATGGAACCACTGAGGCTATCACCCCTAGCTGTCCTTCAGGTCTGGAATTGAACCCATACCTGTGGCTTCCAGTCAAACAAAAGATAGGCATATGAACTGAACATTTACATTAGGTAGATACACTCCTTGGGGAGAACAATCATGGGAAAATAGAAGGGCTGTGTATACACAGGAAGACTGCTGGGGGGCAGGAGTGCATGGAGGGATGGACACAGAGAAGAGGTAATTATGGGGAGGAAGTGGGAAGGGAACTGTTGTATTGTGGTAAATTGTAGTCAATGTCATAAGACAATGTGTATGTGAGCTGCTGTATGGAAAGTGAATTTTCTCTGTAAACTTTCACCCAAATCACAATTAAAAAATAAAATAATAATAATAATAAAGCCCAATTCCCTGGCTATGGAATTGTAGGATTTAATATCCTTCATGTGTGAATTTCAGTGTGATATGCTTTAAGGCCTAAATAATAAATAAAAAGAAAGGAGGATGTTCTAGGTGAGAGCAGTCAGTGTAAATGCCCTAAGTCAGGGCAGTTTGAGGTTTTGGGAAATTCCAAATGTTTGAGTGGGAGGTCACTTTAACTTTGGCTTCTTGGAGGCTAAATGAAGCTATGGAAGGGATGTGTAGGGCCAGACACTCCCAAGATGGGTCTCAGCCTCAAGAGACTGACCCTGGAATGGAGACTAGCTCTTAATCATTCTGGGATTGTGAGTAAACTGGAGAGAAATCCCCACCTGGTGCAGGACTGGAAGGTGTTTTGGTCTGTTTTCCTGTGCACTTGAACATACACACTGATTACATGTTTCATTCATGTCATTTCCAGGAAGTGCCTGAGAAATAGGGCAATACTTTTTTGAGGGGAGATGTCAAGAAGCCATCATTCTAGCACTTTGCCTTGGGTGGGAGGAGCCAGAGCTCACTTCATGCAAAGGATGCTAGAAGTAAATTAACCTGAGTGTCCTTTGGCAAACATCAAATGAAGAGTAGATTTTTGATGGGAGGGATATGAATGAAAGTTGTGGTAACTGAGCTAGAAAGGTAGACAGGAGGGGGAGTTATTGGTCCCTGACGATGATTCTGGGAGCTTTGTATCGCATTGCAGAAGTCTACCCCAGTTTGCCCCAAATCTTTCTTCTTAATATGCATTGAATTGTGCCTCCCCAAAATATGTGTTGTAAATCCTAACCCCTGTACCTCTGGTAGGAGCTCTGGTGGTGTAGTGCCTAAGGCATTTGACTGCTAACCAGAAGGCTGATGATTCAAACCCACC
>NW_006922170.1:670277-671765 GCF_000298275.1 Orycteropus afer afer
CACTCCTCGGAAGGAAGGTTGGACAATCTACTTCCGCAGTGATAGTGCCTCAGAAACCCAAGGAGGGGTCGCTATGAGTCGGATCCGACTCCATGGCAGTGGTTGCTTTGTTTTTGTGCACCTCTGGTAAGGAGTTCTGATAGCAGTGGGTAAGGCATTTGGCTGCTAACCAGGGGTTAGCAGTTCAAACCCACCGGCTGCTCCTTGGGAGGAAAATGAGGCAATCTACTTCCATAAAGATTTACAGCCTTGGAAACCCAACAGATGTCACTGTGAGTAGGAATGCACTCTATGGGAGTTGGTTTGGTCTGTGTTTTTATACCTGTGGTAGGAATCTCATTTGTGAATGGGATTTCTTTGTTATGTTAATTAGGAAACATTAATGCAGGGTGTGTCTTAAGTGGATCTCTTTTGAGATGCGTAAGTACAGATTGAAGAAGTAACTAAAGAGGAGAAAGCCTCCCCTTAGAGCTGGCACCCTGAATTCAGACTCCTAAGCTGCGAGAAAATAAATTTCTGCTTGTTACTGCCTTCCATAGGAGCTCTGGTGGCGTAGTGCTTAAGGCACTTGACTGCTAACCAGAAGGCTGGCGGTTCAAATCCACCAGCCACTCCTCAGAAGGAAAGTTGAGTGATCTATTCCAGAGTGATACGGCCTCAGAAACCCAAGGAGGGGTCATTATAAGTCGGACCATACTTGATGGCAGTGGGACAGACTTCCACCAGTGGTAATTTTGTTATAGCAGCATTAGATAACTAAGAAACTCCTCACCATGTAGCAAAAAAGGGTTGCTTTTGATTACTAACCTAAAGGGAGCTCTGGTGGCATAGTGCCTATGGCATTTGACTGCTAACCAGAAGGCTGACAGTTCAAACTCACCAGCCACTCCTCAGAAGGAAGGTTGGGCAATCTACTTCCGTAGTGATACCACCTTGGAAACCCAAGGAGGGGGAGGGGTCAATATGAGTTGAATTTTTTTTTTTTTTTGAACTAACCTAAAGGATGGCTGAGCTAACCCACCTATTGACAATGTGGAAGAAAGGCCTGGCAATCTGTTTCTGTAGCGATTACGGCCAAGAAAACCCTCTGGGGCAATTTTGCTCTGTAACACATGGGGTGGTACTGAGCTAAAATCGACTCAACGGCAACAGGTTAATGTAAAATATGACTTAGCTTTTCCTCCTAAGCAATATTTTGCCTGATGTGGCTTTCTTTGTCCTAGAGCACTGCATATCCTCTGACACAGACTGGAGAAAACAAAACAAAAAATTCTCAGAGAGGTGGATGGTGTTGTGTGGTGTCAATTCTGGTTAGCAGTCAAATGCCTTAGGCACTATGCCACCAGAGCTCCTAAAATAATCATGTTGTTGTTGTTGTCACATGCCGTCAAGTTGGTCCCGACTCATAGCGACCCCTCCTTGGGTTTTCAAGGCGGTGTCACTACAGAAGTAGATTGCCCAACCTTCCTTCTGAGGAGTGGCTGGTGG
>NW_006922170.1:672556-679041 GCF_000298275.1 Orycteropus afer afer
TGGCTTGGGTCAGTCCTCACAGTAACATCTTTACTCCTCAACACTTGAAAGCGGTCTTCTGTAGCACATTTACCCAATGCGGTACGTCCTTTGATTTCCTGCATGTGTTGGGCATGCATTACAGTGCAGTTCTCTTTACTTCTGAAGGGAGGGGACACCTAGGCACTAAAGCAGGAAAGATCAGGATACTTTGAGTTCCACCCCCCCAGAATCTGCAAAACCAAGGCCTCCTCACAGAGCCATACCACGGTTCACAGTTCTGGGAGGTTTCTCTAAAGCTGCTAGTCTGAGGCTCCCCTTTATTTCCTCTTGAAGGGTTTCTGGGTGACAAGGGCTTTGCTATGTGCTGGATGGGGGGGAGGGTGGACGGGTGGAGGGATGGGCGTGTGGGCTTGGCAGTAGTCCTGGTTCTTCTGCAGAGGGAATAGACTAGGATCTAACAGCAGTCCAGGTGAAGGCTTTGGGTCTTTGGAGGCGACCCTCACCAACAGAAAGACCCTTCAGAGCTCAAGTCCTGTTTTGAGCCAGTGGAGGCACCAGGTAGAGGTATTGGCCTGAAGTGTCCCCTCATTTCAGTACAGAAGGTATGGGGCAGGGAAGGGCTTGATCTAATGCAGACAGCCCCAGTTCTTTTAAGGGAGGGAGTGTTGTCCCTAATGATAGATAGCAAGGTGTCGGAAGGAAGATTGGGCAATCTACTTACCTAGTGATACTGCCTCAGAAACCCAAGGAGGGCTCGCTATGAGTTGGATCCAACTCCACGGCACTGCGTTTGGTCTTTGGTGGCAAGGTGTGGGCCTGGAGTGCTAATGGGGGAAGGAACTAAGCACCAAAGAGGCTTTCCCCAGAGCACTGACCCAGTCACCACTCTGTGAGACTGCAGGCAGGGTAGCCATGCAGCATGCCCTGAGCTCCCCCTTCGAGGGCCTCTGCGAGGTGACAGTCTAGTTCTGAGCCTGTGACTGAGGTCTGTATAGGCAGGAACTACAGGATCTGATGCGTATCAAGGTGAGGACCCTGAGTGACTACTGAGTGATCATCGAATCCAAAACAGTGGGTTTCCAAGAGCCCCGCCCCACCTCTACTCTTGGTCCTCATTGGTTCCCCAATAGCCTTGCCCCTTTGACGCCCACAAGAAGCCTTGGCGGGATGTGATGCAAAAAGCCGGCCTTTTGCGACAGAAGTGCCAGAGAGGTGTGGCCTCTGCTTTGCTCACCAAGGTCTCTTAACATCTCAGCAGAGTCCCAGGACTGCTCAGGATTCAAGGTGAGAAGGTGAGGAGCCTGAAAATCGACTGAGGGGACCACCTAACCCAGATTATAGGAGACAATACAAAGTCTCACCCCTCCCTCCAGCCTCAGAGCCCTCAGGCTGAGTTCAGCTTGCAAAGTCTCTGGGACAGAAGTGCATTGCTTTAAAGGGGCAGTCCCATTTCTGAAGAGGCAGGAGACCTAGATCCCAATTGGAGGCTAAGGGAGATCCCTCATTGCTTAAGAGGAAGCCTCCTGGCAAAAGAGGGACCGCACACTGCCCTCCCCTGCTCTCAGCACTGGGAGCCCCCACCCCACAGGGGTAGCCAGCTGTGCAGTGTCCAGACTCCCCTGTAGAAAGTGAGGGAATTCCTCTGAGTCCCAGAGCCCCATCCCTGCTTTCAGGTGGACTCAGGGTAGGAGAGAGAGGAATCCTAAATCTTGCTATCGGCAGCTGACACCAGTGTAATTTCTAAGCCGGGCCATCAGGCTGCATCCTAATTTTCACCCTAACTTCCTCCCCAGGTTTCTCAGGGGCCAGTCTGATCAGAAGAATAGGAGCCTTTTGGGCTCCTAGAGTAGTGTCCTCAAGGAAAACTACAGAGGCAGCCTTCAAACCAGAGTAGTATCTCGCTGCTGAAGAGGCTCACAGCCTCCCCTCCCAGTGGGCTCACATCACCTGTCCTGCTCCCACACTCCAGCTCACTCTCCTTGACCAGAGTCATCATGCCTCATGGTCAGAAAAGCAAGCTCCGTGCCCGTGAGAAACGTCACCAGGCCCGAAGGGAGGCCCGGCTTGAGGCCCGAGGTGACACCCATGATCTTGAGGGTGCTCAGGCCACTACAGGAGAAGAGAAGGGGTCTCCCTACTCCTCCTCTCCTCCTCTTGGGAGTTCTCCCCAGAGCTTCCCTGCTGCTGGCTTTCCCCAGGGGCCTGAGAGAGTCCCACCCATCACCACTGATGCTGCCTGGGTGTGCTGCACAAAAGCTGCTGTAGGTGCAGAGGGCCAAGAGGAGGGAAGAGCAAGGTCCTCTGAGGTCTCAACCCCCACTGAGAGCTCACAGAAAGATCTCTTATCTAGGAAGGCGGGTATGTTAATGCAGTTCCTGCTGGACAAGTATAAAATGAAAGTGCCCATTACAAAGGCAGAAATGATAAAGGTCATCAACAAAAAGTACAAAGAGCACTTTCCTGAGATCCTGAGGAGAACCGCTGAGCGATTGGAGCTGGTCTTTGCCTTGACCTGAAGGAAGCGGACCCCAGCAGTCAATCCTATGCCATTGTCACCAAACTAGGAGGACTCACCAACAAAGGAAGTCTGAATGATGAGGATGATTTTCCCAGGAATGGGCTCCTGATGCCTCTCCTGAGTGTGATCTTCATAAAGGGCAACAGAGCCACCAAGGAGGATATCTAGGAATTCCTGAATATTTTGGGGGTCTATGATGGGAGGAAGCACTTAATCTTTGGGGAGCCCAGAAAGCTCATTACAAAAGATTTGGTGCAGGAAAAGTACATGAAGTACCAGCAGGTGCCCAACAGTGATCCTCCACGCTATGAATTCCTGTGGGGTCCCAGAGCCCACGCTGAAACCAGTAAGATGGAAGTCCTGGAGTTTTTGGCCAGGGTCAGTGATACAGTCCCCAGTGCCTTCCCATTACACTATAAAGAGGCATTGAGAGACGAGGAACAAAGAATCCGAGCCAGAGTTGCAGCTAGGGCCAGTGAACGTTCTAGGGTTCCAGCAATTAATTCCCTCCCCTAGTCAAGTCTGAGGCAGATCGTTCATTTTGAGGTTCAAAAGAGAAATAATAATTCTAAGTAGTGGCAGACTGAGGGAGGGCTGCAGAAATCAAAATATAAATCTTTTTTTTGTTTGTTTCTGTTGTACGTCAGTAACTTTATCTTTTTTCTTTCGATGTTTTTCACATTTTGCTCTGTTTAATAAAATGTTTATTTAGCTTTAGAATCTAACTTTATATATGACCTAGATTATACATTTATTTCTCTTTATATAATGTTTAACAGTACGAGTTTGGGTATCTTTCTGAAACAATTTAAAAAACTTGAACCTTTATTTGGGGGTCTAGAACAAGATAACATCACTTTGGGATTGGAATTGTTCTTGGAAATGTGAATGAACTTCACAATAAAATAACTGGGATTGCAAAACAAAAAATAAAATACGGTTAATTCTTGTTTTGCCTTATTGACTTTTATTTGTAACATTCAAACATATATATCTAGAGTTACTTTGCTTATTCAAGAATATCAATGAAATTAAATTAAATCCTTGTTTGGTGTCTCATTTATTCCCAATTATTAATTGAGCATTGGCTCTTTGAAAAGCTCTATTCTTGTCTTGGGAATGCTGAGATAAAGAACACCCAGCCCTGCCCATAGATGTTTAGCATTTGGGAGCAGCTATCATATAAAGGGGAGCTCTGGTAGCATAGTGCCTAAGGCACTTGACTGCTAACCAGAAGGCTGGTGGTTCAAACCCACCAGCCACTCACTCCTCGGAAGGAAGATGGAGCAATCTACTTCTGTAGTGATACTGCCTCGGAAACCCAAGGAGGAGTCACTATGAGCCGGTCCAACTCCACTGCACATAACAACAACAACAACAATCATATAAAGAAGAGGGTAAGATACTCTCTAAGAACAAAAGGACAAATAATAAAAAGAGGTGAGGATCAGGGCGGTTCCAGGTGAAAGCAGGCTAGTGTAAATGCCCGGAGGCAGTTTTGGGATTTGGGACACTGTGATACCTGAGTGGGAGGTCATTTTAAATTAGGCTGCATGGGGTGGGGGAAGCTGAGGGATGAGGGGGTGGGATGAGGTGGGGAGCACTTAAGGAGGCTATAGGAAGGGTGTGCAGGGTCAGATATTCCCATGATGTGTCTCAGCATCGAGGGACTGAGTCTGGAATGGAGACTGGCTCTTAACAGTTACTCGGCTTTTGGGTAAACCAGAGAGAATTCCCCATTTGGGACATGAGTGGCAAGTGTCTGCGCTCTTGTCGCAGTGCAGCTGAATACAAGCATTGACTGGGTGCTTTATGCACAGCATGTCCATGGAGTTCATGAGAAATAAGGTGATACTCCTTCGAGGTGAGATGGCAAGAAGCCACTGTTCTGGCACTTTGCCTTGGGAAGGAATAGCCAGAGACCACTCTGTTCAAAGGACATTAGAATTAGGTTAACCTGAGTGTCATTTGGTAAAGTACAAGTGAAGACTAGATTTTTGATGGGGGTGATATGAATGAAAACAGGAGTGACTTAGATGGAAGGGCAGCTGGGAGGGGGAAGTTGTTGGTTCTTGATAATCATTCTAGGAGCTTTGTGTTGCATCCAACTGGGGAAGTCTACCTCACACCCACAGTAAATAATATATTTCCTAATGTAAAATATTACCTAGATTTCCTTTCCAAGCAGCTAAGCAGCATTTTTGCTGATTTTTTTTTGTCCTAGAGAACTGCATATTCATTGACACAGCCTAGATTAAAAAAAAAAAAAAAATCCTGGAAAGTTCCCATCTGTTGTTGTTGTTATGTGCCGTTGAGTCGGCCCCGACTCATAGCGACCCCTCCTTGGGTTTCCTTGGGTGCCAGTGAGTCGGCCCCGACTCATAGCGACCCCTCATTGGGTTTCTGAGGCAGTATCACTAGGGAAGTAGATTGCCCAACCGTCCTTCCAAGGAAAGGCTGGTGGGTTTGAACCGCCAGCCTTCTGGTTAGTAGTCAAGTGCCTTAGGCACTATGCATCTAGGGTCAAAATAATCACAGTAATAGCTGCCATTTTTTAAAGACAGAAAACATGTCAGGCACTGTGCCAGGGGCTTGACATGCATTACACACATCCCAACAGACCCAGAAGACAGGATTTATGAAACTCACTTGACACATGACTAACCTGAGACTCATGGAGTTTTGCAATGAGTACACATAGCTGGTCAGTAATAGCTGGAATAGACCCCTGATCTGAATTCTAGAGCCCACACTGTTCCACTCTTCCCAACCTGAGGCAGACCTCGTGTCTATTAATCCCATTTTCCTGTCACTACTCCAAAATGTATTTCAGGTGATAAAAAGAATAACATCGTGACCAACACACTAAGAACAGGTGTAAAGAAGGAAGGTGAAAATAAGGATCAAACAGAATTTGGGGATTGTCTGTTGGTTTACTCACCTAGCTTTCAGTTTCTCCTAGTTCCAAGATTCCTTGAGAGCTGACTCTGCCCCTGGGCTGGTACTTTTTTAATAATATTTGATCATGTTTTAGGTGTTTACACAGCAAATTAGGTTCTCCTTTAACAATTTTTATACAAATTGTTCTGTGCCATTGGCTACAACTTTTACAATGTGTCAGCATTCTCATTACCGTTCTGTTTGTTCTGTTTCTATTGATCTAGCTTTCCTTCCTGTCCTTGCCTTCTCATCTGTGCTTTTGGGTAAATGTTGACCATTTGATCCCATACAGTTAATTGTTTAAGGGAGCATATTACTCCCAGGTGATATGATTTATTTTATAAGCCAATCTACTACTTGCTTGAAAGATGACCTGCAGAAGTAGCTTCAATTCCAACTTCAAAGAGTAACTTAGGGCAATAGTCATGAGGGTTCTTCTAGTCTCTGGTGGTCCAGTAGGTCTGACTTTTTTTAAGAAATTTGAGTTTTCCACATTTCTCTCCTATCCTATCTGGGATTGAGTAGTGTCTTGTTCTGTTGTACATAGGGTTGCTGTGAGTTGGAACTGACTCAACAGCACCTAACAACAACAACATCCAGGACCTTCTATTGTGTCCAGATCAGAAAGGTTGATAGTAGTAGCCAAGCATCATCTAGTTCTTCTGGTCTCAGGTTAGAAGAGGTTGTGGTTCATGTGGGCTATTAGTCCATAGGGCTAAATTGATTTCCTTCATTCTCTTTTGCTCCATATGAGTAGAGACCAATAGTATTATTGGATGACTGCTTGCAAGCTTTTAAAACCTCAGATACTGCTTACCAAACTAGGATGTAGAACATTATCTTAGTGAACTATGTTATGCTAATTGACTAAGTCCAATACCTGAGGGTATGGTATGAGTAAATCAATGCTGTGAGTTGTTTGAATATACTTTGTAACTGTCCCCCTTGGTGGTTTGTGATATATGTGGGCATATATGCAACACACATAAATGTGTATGACTACAGGTACATTTATACATGCATGTGCATTCACTTGCATATGTCT
>NW_006922170.1:679146-683280 GCF_000298275.1 Orycteropus afer afer
ATATTTACCAAAATTGTCCCTTGTTCTCATGTGCTTGTTGTTGTTAGGTGCTGTCAAGTCTTTTATGACTCATAGCAATCTTATATACAACAGAACGAAGCACTGCACAGGCCTGCCCCATCCTCACAATCAATCATTGCTATGTTTGAACCCATTGTTGCAGCCACCGTGTCAATCTATCTTATTGATGGTCTTTGTCTTTTGTTGCTGATGCTCTACTTTACCAAGCATGATGTCTTTCTGCAAGGACTGGTCACTCCTGATAACATGTCCAAAGTACATAAGATGGAATCCCTGATTCGAAGGAACATTCTGGCTGTACTTCCTCTAAGAAAGATTGATTGTCCTTCTGGTAGTCCATGGTATACTCAGTATTCTTCATCAACTCCAGAATTCAAAGACATGAATTCTTCTTCAGTATTCCTGATTCATTGTCTAGCTTTCACATGCATATGACTTGAGTCAAGTACATCTAGTCCTCAAGGTGACATATTTGATTTTTAACACTTGTCTGTCAGTTTGTCATACAGTGGTGTCTTGTGTATTGCTGTAATGCTGGAAGCTATGCCACTGGTAATAGTTAGGGTAGCATAGTGCCTAAGGCACTTGACTGCTAACCAGAAGGCTGGTGATTCAAACCCACCAGCCACTCCTCGGAAGGAAGGTTGGGCAACCTACTTCCATAGTGATACTGCCTCGGAAACCCAAGGAGGGGTCGCTATGAGTCAGGTCTGACTCGATGGCACATAACAACAACAAAAACATGCCAGTGTTATTTCAAATACCAGTAGGATCACCCATGGTGGACAGGTTTCAATGGAGCTTCTAGAGTAAGACAGATTGGGAAGAAGCATTTGGCTATCTACTTCTGAAAAACTTGACCAGTTAAAACCTTATGGAAAGTAGTGGAACATTGTGTGGTATAGTGTCGGAAGATGAGCCCCTCAGATTGAAAGACACTCAAAATATGACCTGAAAAGAGCTCTCTCCTCAAAGTATAGATAATCTTATTGACATGGATGACGTTAAGCTTTTAGGACCTTCATTTGGTTATGTGGTATGACTCAAAATGAGAAGAAACATCTCCAAATATCCATTAATAATTGGAACATTGAAGGTACAAAGTACAAATCGAGGAAAAATTGAAGTTGTTAAAAATGAAACACTTGAAGGTAGATATCCTAGACATTAGTGAGCTGAAATGGATTGGCATTGGCCATTTTGAATCAGACAGTCATATGGTCTACTATGCCAAGAATGACAAATTGAAAAAAAATGGAATCACATTCATTGTCAAAAAGAATGTTTAGGTATGTCCTGAAATACAACACTGTAAGTGATAGGATAAAATCCATAAGCCTGCAAGGAAAACCAATTAATATAATAATTAGTGGATTTTACACATAAACCACTAATGCCAAAGATGAAGAAATTGAAAGATTTTGCCAATTTCTGCAGTCTGAAATTGATCAAACACGGAATCAAGATGCATTGATAATTATTGGTGACTGGAATTGGAAAGTTAAAAACAAAGAAGAAGGCTCAGTAGTTGGAAAATATGGCCTTGGTGGTAGAAACAATGCAGGAGACTGCATGATTGATAGAATTTTGCAAGACCAATGACTCATTCAACAACATAAATAGCGATTATACACATGGACCTCATTGGATAGAATACACAGGAATCAAATAAAATCAACTACATCTGTGGTAGTTAAGGTTCTGTGCCAAGTTGGCTGGGTCATGGTTTTCAGTGGCTGGGCAGCTGGATGTAGTTTATTTTCCATGAAGAGATTATAATCACCTCCATGGTGGAATCTGCTGTGAGCAGCTAAATAGCTGCTTTTGGAGTGTGGCCTGCTTCCAGTATACAAAGAGAAGTTTTGAGAAAGGCCACTAGCTTGGCACATTTTGGATCCTGCATTTGGACAAGTCTTCAGCTCCAGTTCCTGGACATGAACTAGTGGCCTGTCATTTTGCCTGCTGATTTTAGGATTGTTCCTGAACTTCAACTAGTGGCCTTCCATGTATCTGTTGATCTTGGGATTGTGCCATTCTACTTGCAAACCATCAGTCTCAGAAACCAGCAACTGCACAAGTTACAAGAAGCCTCCAGTTCCAGTGGGTGTGAAGAGGCAGAGTTGAAGCCCAAGGCCTCTAAACAGCCCCTAGAGCTGGCACTCTGAACTTGGGCTTCTAGCCCCCAAAACTATAAGTGAGCTGTCTGTCTCCCTGTGCATAAACAGCCCTTCTTTCTCCCATGATTGTTCTCTCCGAGGAGTGTATCTACCTCTGGTAAATGTTCAACTCATATGCCTGTCTTTTGTTTGGCTGGAAGGCCCAGGTGTGGGTTCATTTCCAGACCCGAAGGGCAGCTAGGGGCCATAGTCTCAGTGGTTTCATCAGGCTCTATCAGACCAGCAAACCTGGTCCCCTCCCCCTCCCTTTTTTTTAAAAAGATTTTGAATTTTGTTCCACATTGTTCTCCCACTCTATCCAGGATCTCCTACATAGATACCCCCTCCAAGTGGTTGACAGTGGCAGCCGGGCAACATCTAGTTCTTCTGGTCTCATAGTCTTATAGGCTGCAGATCGGATGGTGTACCAGTTGCTAGGACTAATTGTTTCCATGAATCGTTGGTATTGTTGAGTTCTCGAAGTTTTCTAAATATGTTAGAAATGAGCCCCTTAACAGATATGTCATTGCCAAAGATTTTTTTTCCCCAGTATGTTCTCTTTTTACTATCTTGGTAAACCCTTTTGATGCACATAAGTATTTAATGTTTAGGAGGTCCCAGTTGTCTAATTTATTTCTGTTATTCATGCATCTTTACTTTTGTTTGATAGGCGATTTATGCTGAAAATTGGGCGCCCTAGTTTTGATGCTATGTCATCTTCCAGGAACTTTATAGTTTTTGCTTTAACACTTAGGTCTTTGATCCATTTTGGTTTAGTTTTTGTGTATCGTGTGAGGTGTGGATCTTGATTCATTTTTGTGCATATGGATATCTAGATTTGCCAGCACCATATGTTAAAGACACTCTTTCTTGCCCCATTGAATGAACTTTGACATTTTGTCTAAGGTCAGCTGCTTATAAATGGATGGATTTACTTCTGGGTTTTCAATTCTATTCCATTGATCTATGTGTCTGTCATTGAACCAGTAGTCCTAGGCTGTTTTGATTACTGTATAGTAAGTTTTGAATGTGAGGCCTCCTACTTTGTTCTTCTTCTTCAATATTACTTAGCTATCTGGATCCTCCTCTTCTCCATATAAAGTTGCATAGGTGTTCAGACATACTCAGGTGGTGGATAGCAGAGATTACAAGTTAAGATTTTATCCATGTATCAAAAGGAGGGCGAAAATTTGACTTTTTTCGAAATTATAGAGGGCAATGCAAAGGTCAATGCAGAAAGGTGCTATTGGGTGAAGAAGAGTGAACATTTCCTGCTTAGATTTACAAGGTCTTTTTAAAAATTAGATTCAATTATGTATTGAAAACACCTGTTACATAGTAGCCACTAGAAACATTTGGCTAATTTCAAGGTAAATTTGGCCCCCACAAAACCTCCAAGAGACAAAGAGGGCTGTTATCATAACCAAGGTCCCTGAGGGGTACATATTACTTACACTTGATTACTAACCTAAGTACTCACTGCTAACCAAAAGGTCAGAGGTTAGAAACCACCAGCCATTCTGTAGGAGAAAGATGTGGCAGTCTGCTTCCATGAAGAATTACAACCTTGGAAACCTTATGGGGCAGTTCTGTTCTGTCCTTTAGGGTCGCTATGGGTTGGAATCAACTCGAAGGCAGTGGGTTTGGTTTTTTGATTTTCATACCAATGTAGAGGTTGGTATTTCTAACCCACCTAACAGCACTGTGGAAGAAAGGCCTGGCAATCTTCTTCTGTAGCAATGATAGCCAAGAATTCCTTATGGAGAACTTCTACTCTGTAGCACATGGGGTCACCATGAGTCAGAATTGATTTGAGAGCAATAGGCTCTTTTGTTTTGTTTTATTGCCATAAACAATTGTAATGTTGTTGTTGTTATGTGCTGTCAAGTCAGACCCGACTCATAGCGACCCCTCCTTGGGTTTCCGAGGCAGTATCACTACGGAAGTAGATTGCCCC
>NW_006922170.1:683380-694656 GCF_000298275.1 Orycteropus afer afer
CCTCCTTGGGTTTCCGAGGCAGTATCACTACGGAAGTAGATTGCCCCATCTTCCTTCCGAGGAGTGACTGGTGGGTTTGAACCGCCAGCCTTCTGGTTAACAGCCACGTGCCTTAGCCACTATGCTACCAGAGCTCCCAAACAATTGTAATAGTCGCTCTTTATTGAGCAACTACTATATGACAAAAGAGTCTAGGCAGCACAAGCAGTTTGTGATGGGCTGTTAATCTAAATGTTGGCAGTTCACACCCACTCAGTGGTTCCACAGAAGAAAGGCCTAGCAAACTGTTTCCATAAAGATTACAGCCAAGAAAAACAATTCTACTCTGTAACACTTGGGGTCATCATGAGTCAGGGGCTGAGTCAATGACAGGAGAGACTACTGCAGGTGCTCATCCACATTGTGTCATATGCTCCTTCCTGGGCTCAAGGGGAGACTCCATTGCCCAGTCCACTTGTAGATAGGAAGGGTCATGAGGTCATGTGACTAGTCTTGCCATGGTAATATGAGCAGAAGCAATATTGGTCGTTTCCAGGCCAAGGCACTTGAAAGCCAGTTTGCCACTTCTACGCTTTTCCTTCCACTTAGCAGTAAATGTGGAGGTGGAGCCCTGTGTTGAGATGTGGAACCACATGAAGGAAGTGACTTGGACACCTGGGTCACCGGACAGCCAACAACCCCTGCCTACCCAGAGCAGATTTTATGTGCATAAAAAATAAACTTTTTTGGTTGTGTTAAGCCATTCAGATTTCAGTTTTTGTCTGTTGCATGTTAGTAGTTTATCTGACTAATACACAGCTACGGTTTCTGTTGTTAAACTTATTTTGAATATAATGCTAATCATAGTGGATATATTGTTGTTGCAAAAAACTTCTAACATGCAGATAAATCACAGTTTTCCCCTTTACAACTTTTCTCTAAAATTCAGCCCCTTCCTCAGAGATAATCACAGTGAACAGTCTGATGTGTGTCATTTGAAAGCTGTTTCGAGGCTTTTTCCATACATAGATGTGTTATAAAATATATTGCATTTTTAACCTACATGAGTAACAATGTATATATTGTTTTGTCACTTGCCCTTGCTACTTAATGAAATAAATGAAGGATTTTCCCATGGCAACACATATAAATCCTCTTCACATTTCAACTCCTTCCTAGAATTCTAAAGTAGGTATGTGCCATAATTAAGTGAACCTTTCTCCTCCTGATGAGCACATCAATTGTTTCCCATTCATTGTTCTGATTAAGAGAACTGAAATCAATAGCTTTGCACATGAACTTTTTGGCAAATGTACATGGTTACTTACAGAAAAGGCATAGGTAGCAAAGTAGAAATTGGGTTAAAGTGGAGAGGATGTGAAATTCTAAATTTTTATAGATATCGCCAAAATTGTATCAAAAAATTCTCTTCCAATTCATCATCCCACGAATTAATGCGTGTAAAGGCACTACACTTTCACAGGCACAGTATTTTATGAATCTTTTAAATTTTAGTTAAATTTTGGGATGAACAATATTGTCCTACTCTTATTTTTTTAAAATAGACTTTATAATTTAAAAGCAGTTTTAAGTTTACAGATAAATTGCACAGAAAGTATGGAGAGTTTCTATATACCCTGTCCCTCCTGCACACTGTTTCTTCTGTTATTTACATCTTACATTCCTGTGGTATATATGTTACAATAGATAAACCAATGTTGACAAATCATTGTAACTAAAGCCCATAGTTTACATTACTGTTCACAATTTGTGCTGTGTAGTCCTGTGGGTTTTGGTAAACACATAATGTCATGTATCCACCATTACAGTATCATTCACTGCTGGAAAAATGCCTCGTGCCCCATCTATTCATTCCTCCCCCCCCCTTACTGTTATTTTAATTTGTATTTTCCAGCTTTCTAATTAAGTTGAGCAGAAAAAAAAATAACTTAATCTTTCATCCATATAAAGCTAGATTTCTGTAGTGATGTCTTGAGTACCAAGACTCCTCTTAGCATGATTAAAAATTTGGGAAGCAAGGATTTGATCAAAATGGCCAAGTTCCAGTGAAAGGATTGAGTCAGATCACCCTCTGCTATTGAGGAGCATGAGGACGATCCAGCAGAAGAGTAATTTCTAGAGTCCATGAGGTAGACCACATGCAAGATCAAGTCTAGAGAGCCCAGGGCAGGCTACCATTCATGGCTCTGAATCTAGAGTTTATCATAGGGTAGAGAAGGGACCAGAAGGAAAGGTAAGGGATCTCTGAGATAGTCCTGTAAAACTTATATGAATAGGCTTGGGAAATCTCTGAATCACCAATACTAGCTAATTTGTAGGTGTATCTGAGTGAGCAAGTCTACTGTATGAAAGGGCTATAGGATGCCAGATACTCCATCCATCCTTAGAATCCCCCTTTCTACTGTCAGGAACAGTATAGCTGGCTCCCCTGCATCACCCACTGATGTTACTAATGGACTGTGGGTGAGCTACATCTCTTGACTATGCTGGGGCATCAATGCAATTTTTCCAGTTTCCCAGGGCTGAAGATGGGTATTTCTTCCCCTGTGGGTCATGGACCCACTCCATTGAGGTTGGGGTTATATAAATGGGTGAGATGAGTGGGTTATGATGGACAATTGAGACAGGCCAGGAGTACTATACACAATGATGAGGGGCCATTCAGCTGCAAGGAGGGAGAAATCGGAGGCAATTGCCCTAGGGCTAATTACCTCAGTGGCTGCAGGTAAAGGACTGGGTATGGATGTGTCTTCAAAAATGATTCAGATGATGTTCCCAGATCATACTGCCTCCCAGAGTTCCTGAGTTCTTGGCACACCAGAGGGTGGGACTCCTGTGGCTATATTTGCTAGCCTATGTTGCCATCAGATACAACCTGGGGTGAGAAGTTGGCCAAAGTTGCAGATTTTTGCAGGGTGGATGGTGAGTCAATGGAGATAACACATTTCCTTTTTAAACTGATGGGAGATGATGGGGATGTGTGGGGTCCAATGCAGGAAGCATCATGCACCATCTTGCTAGAAGCATTTCCACCTCCAAGATGAAAATGTTAGGGCCTGGGGAATAAATGCCTATAATCCTACTCTCAGTGATAGCTTCCCATGGGAATTGTAGGTGAACATTTGTAATCCTTAGAGTTTCTTCCATGAAGGCAGAAAATCCTACCAGGGACCAGACTCCGCATTTTGAATCAGTAAATGTGGCCCTCTGGCATTTGATCCATTCACTCATTCATTCAGCCAGAAAACATATGCTGAAGAAGAACACTATGTAAACAAAAAACAAAAGGAAACAATGAGGGACTTGATTCAGGCCGTGGGTGTAAGGATGATGAGGAGGCGATATTTGAGTTTTAGAAAGTTAGGAGCTATGTTAATAGGTGGGGACTCTGAGCTCCTAAGTTTGGCTGACTAGAAAGAAGCCTGATTTTCTTAACTGAGGTTGAAGATAAAGGAGGAGGAAGAGCTGGTAGTGGCTTGAATGAAGGGTGTGGTGAGGAGGTCAATGTGGGCCAAGTAAATGGTGAGGCTCTGTCACCTATCCAGGTGAAAATGCCCCATTGGGTCATAAAAAATATGAGTCTGGTTATCAGGAAAGGAGTCTGGGCTGAGGATTAGGTTTGCCTCAATCAATAGAAGTCATGTGAGGACATCAGCGGAGGTAAAATCAAGTGTTGTGCATGTAGCATCCAGTACTATATAGGATGCCATTTTATCTCCTGTCAGCAGAATTGGAAACCAAAATTACACAAAACTTAATAAATTCTGGGAAGAATTTGAAGGAGGAAAGCACATACCCAGATATCCACCAATCAGTGAAAACTTTCCTGTGTTTCCTAAGGCTTTCTTTTCTCAGCATATATTTATGCATTTGCCCGTGCCTATGTTTATATTTCAAACCCAAGGAGGGGTCGCTATGAGTCAGGTCTGACTCAATGGCACATAACAACAACAACATGTTTATATTAGGAGCTCTGGTGGCATAGTGCCTAAGGCACTTGACTGCTAACCAGAAGGCTGGCGGTTCAAACCCACCAGCCAGTCCTCTGAAGGAAGATGGGGCAATTTACTTCTGTAGTGATACTGTCTCAGAAACCCAAGGAGGGGTCTCTATGAGTCAGGGCTGACTTGACAGCAAATAACAACATGTTTATATTAGGAGCTCTGGTGGCATAGTGCCTAAGGCACTTGACTGCTAACCAGAAGGCTGGCGGTTCAAACCCACCAGCCAGTCCTCTGAAGGAAGATGGGGCAATTTACTTCTGTAGTGATACTGTCTCAGAAACCCAAGGAGGGGTCTCTATGAGTCAGGGCTGATTCCACGGCACACAACAACAACAACATGTTTATATTATATTGTGGCTTGTGTTATATATAAAGTTATTTTCCCAGATTTTTCAATTTCATACTTGCTATTTTGGTTCCCTTTTATGACTCAACTTCTGACATATTTTATCCAAAGCTGAGCTTTCTTCTACCAATAACCACTACTCTGACTACTGTGTCTGTTCAAAGCAGTTGGCAGGTCTGCAGTAACTCAAGTTTCTCATTACATACAGAGGAAAGGCCCAAAAGCAACCCTAGGCCCAGGCCCTTGGAGGCCACGACTCCATGACACATCCTGTGTCTAATTGGATGTGACTGTAGACAATGACTGTGAATATTTTATACATGGGGTCTCTAATTCCAGCTGAAGCCTTCCCCAGCAATCCAATCTATGACCATGAGGAAGGCAGAGCAGTCTAGTGCAGTACGGACTGCAAGCCCAGTGTCCTGCCCTCAATGTCCCTTCCTCCCCTTTGGGACAGTGAGCCTTAATGCACACACAACTCTAGAGTTCTCTCTGAGCACTGCTGGAAAGCTTGGTGCTAGAAGACCCTTCATCACACATGACTTCATCACGCTCCTACACAGTCATCTATCATTGTGGGCATGATGCCCAACACACAATATCCCAATTTTGCTGCTTGGCTTTCCAGCCCTGTCAATAAAACATTAGCCTGCAACCCTTTCATACCCAGCACACTTCACTATCCCATTTCTCATTTCCCCAAATCCTCACTGCTCACCCCATCCCCTACCTGCACACTCATAGGCTCACACGTCCTTCTACCCAATCTCTATCTTTGGCAGGCATGGCTACCCTATCACCAATCTGCCATCTTTCTTAGTATTTTGCACAGACTCTTCCTTCCTGCTGACTTCAAACTCTGTCTGCTTTTTAAACCTTAAGTCAAACTCCTCTGGAAAACAGACCTCTGCAACTGCCTTCACTTGGTGTCTGTTAGCATCTAAGAACACAGTAGGCCTTCTCTGCCTTGTCGGCCATGTTTCCTTCTTTTAAAAATATTCCCACTTCATTTCCATGTTTGCAGTCCCTCAACAACTTCAGGGTCCTTGGCTCACTTTACTTTGATCCGTTGCCTCTGCTCCCTTAACACGGCACACAGTCCCCTTGTCTGATGTCCAGATTGCTTAATCTCATCCAGCTCTCCTAAACATGTGTAGCTTAAGTCCCTTTAACATCACAAGCTGAAGTGGTTCTTATATGAGTTTGTAGTTCAAGGAACAGAGGAGAATAATTTGTGTCTGTTGTTCACAACACCACCTCTAGTCACCCTGTGTTTACACTTTAAGTGATGAGTGTTTTCTTAAATGCCTGACACTTGTTGGCTTGCCTGGTCACCGAGGCCTCAGGTGCTAAGAAGAAAAGCTGGCCCTGCCCATGAGAATGCATAATAATCAGGCACACAAGAAACTAGTGTACACTCTTCTCTCTCCTCTCCTGGCCTTTGGGCTATTGCCATATATTTTACTTCTACTTATGTTATAAACCCCACCAAACATTGTTAGTGTGTTTAGTTTAAAGAATCAATTATATTTTAAAGACATTTAAATAATAAAGAAAAATATTTCCTATTTACCCATATATTTACCATTTCTGGTGCTCTTCTTTCCTTTATGTATCTTAAGACTTCCATCTGGAATCTTAGGAATCTTAGGCCCTCCTAGGAATCAAATTTAGGGCCTGAGTGAGAACCCTGAGTGAAAATATCCATCACAGGGCCTGAAGCTCCTGCTGCAGAATTCAGCTTGAGTGATCATAGGCAGGTTTGGCCAGACAGAAAGATCATCACTTCCCCCTAAAGGGTGTCAAGGATGTGCAGGCCTTACTATGAGGTTATAGGCCTCAGTTTAAGAGAGAGAGGGGTCCCAAGCCCTGACTGGGGTCAAATTAAGAACGCTGAATGAGGACAAAGGGGACCACCCACCACTGAATGGAGGGAACAAGGTAGAGTCTGGCCTTGCCTCTGCTTTCAGCCCTTGTCTTGTAGGTCCAGGGAAGGCTGTCAGGCTGAGGCCCCTTCATTTCTGTATATCAGGTCAAAGGGAGGGGAGATCCTTATTCTGTAGGTACGTCCACTGGTCTGCAAATGGAAGGCGTTCTAGCTTCTATGTAGAGCCTAGTGAGGACCATGAATGAGGACTAAAGTCTGCAAAGAACCCAGAACAAAACGGGCCTCACTGTACTGTCAGCACTGGGGGTCTATACCCTGCCAGGGGTGGTGGCTGAGCTGCCCCTTCCCTTCCTCCTAAAGGGTCTTAGGAGGCTTTGACAACAACTTCAGGATCCTTAGCTCGCTTTACTTTGATCTGTTGCCTCTGCCCCCTTAACACGGCACACAGTCCCCTTGATTGTCCTTGGAGTAGCAAAGGAGAGAAGGCCAAGTCTCTTCCAACTGTTGATATGATGGCCATTAAAGTGAACTGAAAGGACCCCTACTAGCCCAATGCAAGGGGCCTCCACTGCCAGCCCTTGCTGTCAGCCTAGTAAGACTCAGGCAGTGCTGGCAGGTTACAGTGTGACCTTTACTCCAATTTCCTTCACAGGGTTCTCAAGGGCAGACTAACCAGGAGAACAGGAGCCTTCTGAGTTCGTGGAGCAGTGAAGGCACAGAATCTTTAATCTTTGTTAAAGCCAAGGACACACCTCCCTGTTGAAAGGGTGCACACCTTCACGGCTTCCCTCCTCCAGTGGGCCTGATCACCGCTAGTAATGAGAAAGTGTAAAGGATTTATTATAGGGATCTGACCTTATGTAATTATCAGACTAGGGTACACTGCTGGTTCAGTGGTAGACATTTCCCCTTCCATCCCTTCATCAGTGGAAGTTTGGTCTGATCCACAGCAGCCAACAGCAACAACAACAACAGATTATTAGACTAAGTTAAACTGTGTGTTTGATGTTGAACCTGAAGTCACAAGGCAGCAAGTCATGAAAGAAAGAAGGATCTCAAGTGAGGAGAGCAGAACACTGGAGCTTGCAAGGAATAAGCTGGATCCTGTGTCTCTCTTATGAGAACCCACATTGACCTGTCCTTGTGTCCAGGTTTTTAACCGGCAGGAGGAGCTATAGTTCTTGCCATGGATCTGCACTTGCTTCTCTAGCTCTGGGTCAGAGGAAGCTGAAGGAAGAGATCCAGTGACAGTTGGAGAATCTGTGGGTCCCGCTGCCACCCTGGCCAGCAAATTAACCAGGAGATCCGCACAAACATGCATGAGCCACAACAGGGACTTTCCAAGTCAACATGGCTAATGTCTCACTTCAGGAATCCCTGGGTGGTACAAATGGTTAAGCGCTCAACTACCATCTGAAAGGTTGACATTTCAAACCTACCCAGAGACTTCTCAAGTTGGAATCGACTGGATGGCACTAGTTTGGTTTGGTTTTGATTGGTCTTACTTCAGCCTTCTGAGGCTCATGCAAATCACTCTATTGACTGGGAACACACAGGGAAGGGAATTCTGGGAAATGTAATTCAGTTTAACCAAATCATGGATACATTACAAAGCTCTCAAAATAAGCTCTGGATAAACACAATAAGGGGTATGAGGCTGCATTCTTTTAAAATCTGATTTTGTGGTGAGAACAATTTTAATTTGTGAGAAGAGACCTGCAAGTTTCTAGCATGAAAAAAAAACAAAACATTAAAGAGCCATTTGGGAAAGTTCTCAATGGGCCTATCATCTCACTGCCATGGAGTCGAACCGACTCATCATGAAACCCTCCCCCCCTTGGGTTTCTGAGGCAGTATCACTACGGAAGTAGATTGCCCAACCTCCCTTCCGAGGAGTGGCTGGTGGGTTTGAACCACCAGCCTTCTGGTTAGCAGTCACATGCCTTGGGCCCCATGCCACCAGAGGTCCTGAGCCTATCACAGAAGGTGCATTTTATGACAAATGGCATGATTAGGGTTTAAACATTTCAAGGCAGTGAAAACTGACATTGATTCTTCTGAACAAGACAAGCTTGGATAGTTCAAAAACTTGCCAACAAAGTTTATGTACCTTTTATGTATCATTTGCAAAGTAGTCAAGGCTGCAGATTTGGATTCTAGTAGCAAGCCTCAGTCAGAATAAACCAAACCCACTGCCACTGAGTCGATTCCAACTCAAACCAACCCCCACTGGGTTTGCAAGGCTGTAAATCTTTATGGAAGTAGATTGCCATATCTTTGCTCTTGTAGAGCAGCTGGTGGGTTTGAACTGCCAACCTTGTGGTTCGCAGTCAAATGCCTGACCCATTATGCCACCATAGATCCTTTCAGTCAAAATAATGGAAAAATAATGGATTAGGATATCAGAGACCTGTGCCCTAGCACTATCTTTGTGATTTAATTTTGAGCTTCATTTTCATGCAGTCTAAATGAAATCGGATGGTCCTTGAGATCCTTTCCAATGATCTCATTCTGATTCTTGCCCTAGCACTTCGTATCCTTGGGGATGCTATCAGAATCTTTGAGAATCCAGATTCTACTTAAAGAAACAAAACCAAACTCACTGCTGTGGAGTCGGATCCAACTCATAGCAACAACCCCCCCCCCCTTGGGCTTCCAAGGCAGTATCACTACAGAAGTAGATTGCCCAACCTTTCTTCCCAGGAGTGGCTGGTGGGTTGAACCGCCAGCTTCTGATTATTGGTCAAATGCCTCAGGCACTAGGGAAGTAGGTTGGAGGCTGGGAGGATTTGGTCAGAAAAGGAAGTCATCTTTTTTTGATCTCACACAGCCAGGTGGCAGTGTTGTCTCTTGGAAGATAGTCATCAGAGGTTTGCAGGTTTGGAATTGAGTTTAGGGCTTGACCCTTGGCATTTATTTTATCGTGCAGCTGAATCCCATCTACCTGTGCCTCATATTTCCCCAGCCATGTCACTGGAGCAGCAACACAACCCAGATTCCTTGCTCCTTTCAAGTATGTTTATTATTTTTTAAAAATATATATTTGAAAACATACCTCTGATTTCCTGGAGTGAAAATACTTGTCTGAAAGAAAGACTGTATGAGAAAAAATTAAAAACCGAATTCCTGAATGTTCTTCCTGTGGAAAGACTCATTATCAGGGAAGCAATGGTAGTGGCATTGCAACAGAGTCTACAGAAATTGACATGAAACCTACAGAAAAAGGAAAGGCAAGGAGTAGATGAATCCATGTGACTGCAGGGCAATTAGTGAAATCCAGATTAATCAGGGACTTGGTCGGCAGCAGGATGATTTGACTATCAGCCTAGGAAAGTACAAAATAACTGGGTAATGAAGTGGAACTGACTATAACGTGCAAGATTGCTCCCGGGATCGTACAGAAATCCATTATTTAGACAGATGCTATGTCATCTGGACAAGAGATCTATAAAACTGGATATATTGTATCTCTCGCATCTGATTCTGTTTCATGCCTCCATGGACCAAGAATTGAAGGCAGTATTATAGAGAGAAATATTTTCAGAAACTCTTTCCAGTTGCCTGTTACCAAAGGTGGAGCATGTGTTCTGTGTTACTCTAAGATTTTGTGACACATCATCTTATGTGACCCTTACACACACACACACACACACACACCTGTCTGAAGCAAAAACAATGATCACTTTCACTTTTTCATAGGTGATATAACTTGAAATTGTAAGATGTGAAATGTTAGATTTGGATGCATATACTAATGGTATGTAAAGACAAATGTTTATTCATTAGTGATGCCTATAGAAGGTGCCAGTTACACCATACTCGGACTGCTGCTGAAAACTCTTTAATTTTGCTCAGGCATAGGGGAAAGATCCATGTACAAATTACTGGGAAAACCCTCAGCTTCACAGATGACATGCACACATTTTTGTCCAGGTGAAGTTCTCAGAGATAAATAAGTGCAAACAACCACTGCTAAAAAATGAAAAGTTTCACTCTAACAGGAAGAATTAGCCTTAGGCATGAGGAAAATAGGCATCTGCCTATGTGACAAGATTCAGGAAGGATCCAAATAGATCTCTGTGCCTCCTGTTGACATTCTCCGAAACAGTAGAATATATGTAGGACAAGAGGTAGATAGTGCTGTCCCTATAGTCCAGCATGGGGTGCTAACCAAGTGGATATAAGTGGAATTTATGGCAAAAGACAGCAAATTTCAGGCTTTGAGACTTGAAACATAAGCAGAGTCTAGTTCAACTTCCCTGTGAGAAATGAGCAGGTAGGAAAAAAAAAGCAAACGCTCATAATAATCACACATTCACTTACTACCATCGAGTTGGTTCCAACTCAAAGCAACCCCACATGAGTTTCCAACACCGTAAATCATTATGGAAGCAGACTGCCTCATCTTTCCTCTGAGGAGTGGCTGGTGGGTTTACACTACCGACCTTTGGGTTAGCAGCCAAATGACTTAACCATTACACGACCAGAGCTCCTTATTCATAATAATCGTGATAAGTTAATTCCTTAAAAATTGCAAGACACTATGCTAGGTTCCATGAGGGAAGGAATAAGAAAGGAACATTATCCTGCCCTCAAGAAGCTTATACTTTACTTTGAGAGCTAGCACATATGCATATAAAACCACACTAGCAGTCCAAGGCAGTACACTATGAGTGTGCAGTGACCAGTCTCAGGACAGAGAAGTGCTTGAGCTCAGTAATACAAGAGGATATTTTTACCTTTTCTTTTTTTTTAATTCTTATTTTGTGGTTTGGGAACACATGGGAATTTTTCTGGGGTTAGAAATTAATGTTTTAGAATGAGATAGATGAGAGTTCAGAGGCGTTATTATTTTTTTCCTTAAAGCCCAAACAAAGATACAAAGACAATCTGACTTCTCTCTTATTTCTCCAATCCTAATTAAGAACCACCATAAAATAATCAGCCGGAATTGATTGAATACCAATCATGGGTTAGATGCTCTATATTCGTGTAGCATTTAAGAAATTATGAAAATTCATGCATTTTTATGTATTTA
>NW_006922170.1:694956-699397 GCF_000298275.1 Orycteropus afer afer
AGGCGGTATCACTATGGAAGTAGATTGCCAAACCTTCCTTCTGAGGAGTGGCTGGTGGGTTTGAACCACCAGCTTTCTGGTTAGCAGTGAAGTGCCTTAGGTACTACACTACCAGAGCCCGCAATCTTTGTGGTTGGGTTCTGGGTTTTTATCTTATTTAGAAGTTTAGGTTTCTCTTACAAGTGGTAAGTTAGCTTCTATCACCAAAATATTCTAAGTAAAAGCTACTAAATCCAAGCATCTTATCCCTGAACTTCAGAGTATCTGGTCATTGGACTCTTTGTGAGAGTTGCAGCCCTGAGCCACATTGACACTGTGAGTTTCTTCCCTGTCCAAACCCTCCCAGAGGCTTCTGGCCAAACTCAGCTTGGTCCCTACCCCAGTTTCTATTCATGGGAGATTTAGCTGTTACCTTTGAGCATGAACTCCTCCTTGTCAAGATGTTTCTGTTCTTCTTTTCTAAAATCTCCCACCACTTGATCCCTCATCTCCTCTCATGGTTCTTCTCAGATAGTAGTGGGGTGATCATTGCAATCAATCTACCACAAGTGATTTGGGTGTTCTTTTGGAGATCACTCTCCCAAACTCACCACATATTTCATAGCATGGTAGATGACCCTTCCAGCTTACCACTCTCTCCTCAGCTCCTTCTCCTAATGGTACTTCACACCATTTCTGTGGATTTCACTTAGCCCTGGAAGACAGACCTTTGCTTGGAAGACGGAGTCCTTTATAAGATATCCTTCTAGTCTACGGGACATTTGCATTTTTGCCTCACCATCAATGGAAGTACAACTTTAAACACTGGTGCCCTCTCTTCTCATCTATGAATAGATACCTTCATTCTCTTATTGGTACAGTTTTTCAGACAAAAGTTGTCATACAAATTTCAGGGAATACATTTCAAGCTTCTCTGAGTAGTCAATAGCAAACCTCTCTATTTTGACATGAGTTGTGAAAATGACAATAAGAGAAATTCCAGCGGGGGCAGAGAAATGCCCAGCACCGCATCTACTCTCTCCGATGGAATTACCACTGATAATTTTTCTTGGAAGAAGTACAGCCAGAATGTTCCTTACAAGTGAGGATGGCAAGACTCCATCTCAGTTACTTTGGACATGTAATCGGATGGCACCAGTCGGTGGAGAAGGACATCATGGTTGGTAAAGTAGATGGACTGACATGGTGGTTGCAACAATGGGCTCAAATATAGCAATGATTGTGAGGATAGGTCTAGACTGGGCAGTGTTTCATTCTGTTGTACATTAGGCACTGAGTCACAACGAATCCAAGGCACATAACAACAATCTCTCTCCCTTATCACTCTTACTTGTTACGTATCCTTGAGGTAGGAGATCAGCTAAGGTCCCTAGATCACTTTTTGTCCTCATTTACCCAGCAAGTCCTATATAAAGGGTTTATTCTCAGATGGAAAATATGAAGGCAGGACAATTCCGATTTAATATCTGGTTGCACAAATTTAGAAACTCAGTGATTGAGATTGGGAAGATCTAATATTATAATTCAAGGACCTGGATTTCTTTGATTTGCAGGGAAGAGTCAACGAGGATGTGAAATTTGTTTTCTGGAATTTGAATAGCTGTCAAGCAGAAGAGAGAGGTCAAGGGCTGTGTCTTCCTCATCTTTGTATGCCTCAGTCCCTGGCACAGCTGCACCACATTATTTGTTAATTGAACTGATTTGAATCAGTTTTTTTAAAGCTTCAGAGAGCAAAACTTGGATCAAAAAAATAAAAGTCACAGAGAGGTAAATCCTAATTAAGCAGAAGGCAAAGCTCCCCATGAATTACAGCTGTACAAAATGGGCTTCTTAGAGAAACAGTAAGATACTGCACCTGTTTAAGCAGAAGGTGTCTGGCCATCTGTGAGCAATACTGTAAAAAACAGTTCTTACATGAGATGGGCTGTTGTTGTTATGTGCTGTCGAGTCAAACCTGACTCATAGCGATCCCTCCTTGGGTTTCCGAGGTGATATCACTTACGGAAGTAGATTGCCCAACCTTCCTTCTGAGGAGTGGCTGGTGGGTTTGAAACACCAGCCTTCTGGTTAGCAGTCAAGTGCCTTAGGCACTTAGATGGGCAGAGGGTGTAAATTATAAATAAGCTTCCTCTCTACTAGCTCTAAGATCCTGTAGTTATTCTTTAGGTACTATATATATATATTTAACACAAATAGGTTTGCTTGTTATCAGTGAAGGTCAGATGTGTTATATAAAATTAAAATTATGTTTTTTAATTTTCCAGGAATAATTTCTAGCATTTGGATTACATGCACTTAATCATGGAAATCTATTTCTTTTCTCATAATGAGAATAATATTTCATTAGTATTTCATAGGGAAGTAGGTTTCCAGACAAGTGGCTGTATGTGTGTCTTGTGATGTTTTGAATGAAATCTGCTCTGTGAATATTTGCCTCATGCCCTGTTTCTACTGATGTATCAAAATGGTACATAGGGTCTCCAAGGGCTATTGTGTTTTCTAAGTTTCTGCCAAATTAATATGACCATTTCATTTCCTCTTGTGGGGATTCTTTTTTTCACAACCAATTTCACTTTCTGAGGATTTACATACTCAAGGCACTACCTCAAAAGACCACTTGGTAAAGTACTTTTTATTATTTATGCTTAGCAAGTATTGCATCAAAATTTACATAACTCTGGTCTCAACCTTCAGCTAATGTTTGGACTTATCCAAAAACAAATGCACCAGATAAGAACTTCCAGGGAAAGAAAGGTAATAATTGGTTGTGGTGTTCATGATATTATTATTAAGCTGCGTAAGAATTTAAGTATGCCTTCCATGTGTTTGAGCAAACTCTCCTCCTTTTCAGTGATGATCTAAAATATTGCAGATGATACATGTAAAATTCTCAATTCAAATCACACAAAATAATTACTGAGAGTCTAATATGCTCTTTTTCATTTCATATTCTCCAGCATCTTCAAGGCCTCCACTAAGGTCTACTTCTTCCATGAAACTATCCCAGATGCACCCAGTTGTCACAGATGAAAATGTTGCTCTAATATCTATTGTTGTTATAGTTTTCCCATGGTTAGCAATTATTGAATAATTATTATTCAATCATAATGAAATAAAATGATTAATAATAATACCTTATACTTTAGCTCAACTATATAGTGTACTGCTTTAGTCTTTAGAGAATAAATAAATAACTTAGAGAACAATTAATTGTTTCACGTATATCATCAGTGCATGATGGTGGGGAAGGGATAAGTGAGATGAATGTATCTCCTGAGAATTGACACATAAGAAAATTTAGGTGTTTTTCTTTGACATAAATCATTTCAGCATGTTTTAAGAATTATTAATGAAGCAAGAACATGTTTTACTTATCTGATGAGCATTCAAAGCAGCAGAAACCATTTCCTGGCCGTGACTTAATATAGGGACTCATTGAGGCAAGTGCCTTTGACGAATTGTACAATCATTTGTGTTCTCTCTGGAGTTTTGATCCTCCTGTCCCCCAGGCAGCAGCTGTCATTTCAGAGAAAGTATCTTGGAGATCGGATGAAGTGAGGTGTTTTCCTTTATTACAGCATTTTGTATATTTACTCTCTGTGTTTAATTCCTGTCCCCAGGATTCTCCATCTCAGTGTTCTCAGTTGTCACACACAAATTCTCCATATGTTCACTCATATTGATTATGACTTATTGATTATTGGTACTTGTTGGATGTGTCCCTCTTACTTTTCTTAGTTTCTAGTGGTATTTTTTTAAGTGCTCTCTACTCATCCTTATTTTCACAGAGTTTATTTTGAGCTCGTAGCTCATTACAGTTCTTTTTTTATGTGTCATTCCAGGTTTTTTTTTTTTTTGTAATCTATAGACTTCACAGAATTCGGACACAAAGTTCAGTCATGATTAAACTTCTTAAAACTTGTCAATATTTCAATAACTAAGAAAATAGTTGGGAGCTCTGAGGGTGTAGTGCCTAAGACATTTGACTGCTAACCAGAAGGCTGGAAGTTCAAACCCACCAGCCATTCCTCAGAAGGAAGGTTGGGCAATCTACTTCCATAGAGATACCTCCTTGGAAACCCAAGGAGGGGTCACTATGAGTCAGGATCACCTCAGCAGCAGTGATTTTTTTTGTTTGTTTAAGTAAATATACAAGTATCCATATAAATTTTTTTATTAAGTTAATATCCAGAATTACACTCAATTCATATGAATAGTAAGAGATGGGTCCTTGGGTGCCACAAATGGTTTGCTCTTGGCTACTAACAAAAAGTTAGTGGCTTAGACCCATGTGGTGACACTGTGCAAGAAAGGTCTGGTGATCTGCTTCCATAGATTACAGCCAAGGACCCCCTGTGGAGCACATGGTTCTACTCTGAGCCACATGAGGTCCTCATGAATTAGAGTTGACTCCTGGCAATGCTGTTTTTTTTTTTTTTTT
>NW_006922170.1:703075-712411 GCF_000298275.1 Orycteropus afer afer
GCAGTGTTTCATTCTGCTGTGCATGGGGTCGCTATGAGTCAGAAACGACTGGACGGCACCTAACAACAACAGCTATGATGATTTGTTTAAAATAGTAATATTTTCTGTGTATTTTTCTCTACCCTCATATCAAACAATTGATTAGGCTTTGTACTTTTGCCTCATAATTTTTTTACAGGACACACTGAGATAGGATAGCTAATCATTGGCGCTCTTTGGCTTTTGTGACTTCTTGGCCCATTAAGAGATACTTTTGCTTGCCAGAAAGTGAGGCAGCTTTTGAAGAGTGAAATCAAAACTAAACCCGTTACCATTAAGTTAATTTCAAATTACTGCAATCCTCTTAGAACTGCTCCATAGGATTTTTTTTGGCTATAATCTGTACAGAAGCAGATCCCCAGCCTTTTCTTCCATTGTGTACTAGGTGTGTTCCAATCACTGTTTGTACCACCCAGGAACTTTTGAAGAGTAAAGGGGCAAAAATAACAAAAAAGGAGGGGTGCTACAAATGCTGATACTAATTAGATTTAACCAATCACCTCATGAAATTGGTTCTCTTTGTGTGGGGGCTTAAGGCCATGGTCTTGTGGAACAATCCAGTCAATTGGCATAATATAGTTCTAAGTTTATGTTGTACCTCACAGTATGGTGAAGAGTGTCTGGGATTATAAAAGCTTTCAAGTAGTCATCTAAGATCCAACTATTGGTCTTTATTCATCTGGAACATAAAAGAAAGTAACAAAACCAAGAATCAGAGAAGGAAATGGATTACAGGATTAATTATCTACATGATCCATTGCCTCCTCCACCTTGAGACCAGAAGAACCAGATGGTACCTGGTTACAACTACTTACTGAACATTCTGATAAAAAGGGAGAAAAAATGTAAAACAGAACTTCAAATTCTTATAGAACCCAGACTTACTGGGCCTACTGAGGCTGGAGAAGCCACCAAGACTATGGCTCTGAGTTACTCTTCAAACCTTGACTTGAAACTATCTCCTGAATCACCATTAAACTAAGTAACAGTTCAGTCCACTGAGCAAAATTTGTCACCCTTGAGTATGGCGTTTCTTTAGAAAACAAAAAACAACTATAAAACCAAAGGCTCAACAGCTATTTCAAAGCATGATGAGAATAGAAGTGAAACAATAGAATGTAGACACAATATGAATAATGTAACCAATGTCACTGATCATTATGTCTAGAAACTGTGGAATGGGAACAGGCTTTGCTGTGTATATATTTCACCAAAAATTACATAAAATAATGATAATAATAAAAGAGTAAAGGGAAAGAGAAATTGAGAGATTGAGATTTAGGGTTGAGATTGGAAAGGCAGAAATTAAGGGTCTTGGTGAGAGCAGGGACCCACACATAACTCAGAAAGAGTCCTCCAGGCAGATGAGTGCCCTCAGAAAGATAATTGGTGAAGGGCTCAGGGAATTGGTATTTCATGCACAGGAGCTCCCAAGTTTGTAACCAAGTGAGTTACAAACAGGACTGGGAAGCAGGACTGATAGACCTGAAGAGAGGAATGGGCAAGAGAGCAGCTCAAGGATACCCAGGGAAAAGAGAGAAACTGACTGGCACAGGGGCCTCCCGGTACTTTGGTGTTAAGAATCTCTGGGGTACAAGGAAGCCTTAATAAAAGCTAAAATTGCGTTTTCCACCAGTTTGGTAAGATGGAGCTTGGATTTAGATTTAAATTTAGCTTTATTTAAATAATATAACAAATTAATATTTCTTGCACATCTGAGCTTGTGGAATAAGATTCCTACCCAATACATAGGGAGACTTATGTGAAATTATTAAGACTCCTCATGTTGCAGGATCTTCATTATAGAGTGATTGTAATTCCCATTTTCTACAAGTGGCTTCCAAGACAATGGTGTTCATCAGCATCAAGCTGGCAGAAGAAGAAAAATATTGAGAACACCAAACATAAGCTTTCTATTCATCAGCTTAGAAGTGGCACATTCTACTTCTGTTCATGTCTCATTGGCTTGAATGCCATTTCATGGCCACACCCAATTGCAAGGTAAGAAGTTATACTTAGTGGAATATTCCAGTTATGTGCCCAGGAAGAAGATGACCCCAATTTGTGAATAGATACCAAGTTTCTTTCAGAGTAGACCCTTCTGGTCAGTAAATACTCATTGTGCCCTTCCTCCCATATGTGGAAGAGATCCACTCCTTCCTCAAGTAAGGTAACATAAAGACCAACCTAATCACTGCATCCAGCTTCAAATCCAGGATCTTTGGGTGATCTTCTCCATAAGATCCAGATACTTCTTTTTGTGATACATCGGACGTGTAATAAAAAAACTTTCATTCAGAACAGATAAGCATGGAAAACATCCAGCAGTCACTTATCTATAGCAAGTATAAAATTATGCTGGGGTAGAGGACATTTTTGGACTAGCCTCTGATTCTCTCCCAAGGAGGGGTTGCAATGAGTCACAACTGACTCGACAGCAGTGAGTTTGGTTTGGTTTGGTCAGATTCTCTAGGAACCCTTGTGCAGGTTTACTGATTGAATTTCCATATCAAATTCCTTACAAAACACACTGCTATCATGCTTCATTTATAACTTCCAGTTTTGGTCTCTATGAAGAGGAGTGAGAGATTGCAGATATTTGGAGAGCAATTGGAGTGCAGAATCCTCCCATATTTTTATGACTTTCTCAAATTTTTACAGTTGTCTTGCTCTCATTAATTTATTTGTGTTTTAGCAACTGCCCTTGGAATTTTCTAAAATACTAAATTTAATTTTAATAGCACAACATTCTTGATGTTCATTATTTCTTTATATACAATATGTACTTAAAGTATAGGATCATAATACAAAGCAAAATGAGCTCAAATAGTTTTGCTTATTAACTCAATAGATTTTTGGGAAACAGATGACCCAGCTGGTGGGAAGAGAGAAATTCAGGGCACTAGACATGTCTTCTAGATAGGTATGCTCAATCTATCCTGGGAGATAGTCCGAGTGCTAACGGGGGGAATGTAGAGCTTCAGTTAATCAGGCCAGTAGTTGATAAGTAGGGCTCAATTAAGAGACTATCTTCTTTAATTTATATGCTTGGAGATTTTTGCATGGCCAGCCTGAAGCCATTGGCTCTTGCTGTTTCATTTTATTTTTGGAAAGCCTAAGTGTATTGAAGAGATAGGGCTGGGTGAACCATGGCAGAATGGAAGAACAGATAGGTCCTCTGGGGGGTGAGACTATGAAGGAAGCAAAGCATGATGAATCCTGGAAAGCACTAGAATCAGCACACCATCTGGCAGCAATTTTTCAGGAATTCAGCAAGAACTCAGAGGAGGCTAGACTTGAGCTACATGGCTTCCAGCCTTGCCAAAGATTCCTATGTTTCAAGCATAGGAAAGAAACAACATAGAGGGGCATGATAGCACCATGTATAATGGGATGATGAACAACTCAGAAATCACCATCAGACCAGGAAGTTTGGCCAACACCGGGAGAGGGCAAGTCTGAAGAACGAATATCTCATTGATTACTGAATATTTCACTTGCCCTGTGGATTTAGCACTTGGGGTCAGTTTTAATTTGATTTTAAGAAACCGACAAATGTGTATTTCTTGAACAACTGATTTTTTAAGTTGAGATTCATACCTGTCACCTAGGTAAGATTGTACTCTAAGCGCAAAGATTTCAAAAAACCTGTTAAAGCAACATTTATTACTGGTTGGCAAAATATACCAAACCAAAGCCAAACTCACTGTCATTGAGTCAAATCCGACTCATAGCGACTTTGGGTTTCCGAGGTGGTATCACTATGGAAGTAGATTGCCCAACCTTCCTTCTGGAGTGGCTGGTGGGTTTGTATCACCAGCCTTCTGGTTAGCAGTCAATGCCTTACGCACTATGCCACCAGAGCTCCCTGGCAAAACATAGCTGGCAACATATTAAGATATTTTAAAGTGTTCAATTTGGATAACATATGATTGGCAATAAAATGTTTAGGTAAAGGAGAAAGAAAAGCAAATGTTGGCACCATCAATGTAGCACTATCTGAGAAAACAAAAACCCACTCATGCCAACATGATTTCTCCTGCTGGCATTAAACATTTGAAATATTTTTATTCTTCTTGTCTAATTCCATACTAGGCAGTTGGCATTCTGGTATTTTAGTAACCAGCATAAGATGTCTACTGGATGAAAATGGGTGTGTCAGACTGACTTCGGTATGTAATCTGCTTGACAGTTTATATTTCATTATAAATTAGCTTTCTGATTTTATGTGTTGGCTCTGTGAGCTTTGTCACCATCTGAATACAGCTGGCTCTTAGGCCCTGTGATGATTTAAAACATAAGTGTAATTCTTTGACTGTCTTCTCATAAAGAGGTGGAGGCTATGTCCCCACCAGTTGAATGGGAAGGCTTTTGTCACTGCTTTGACAAACAGATTACAGTGGAGGTGACTCAAATGGCTTAGAAAAGACTTCTGCCAATTCCTCCTGAGACACTCACCTTAGGAGCCCAACTAACCGAGTAAGAAATCTGGCTACCAGACTGAGGAGACTGCATGGAAAGGACCTGAGACTATATGGAGAGAGAGAAATTCCCTTTGCTACTCCACACTCTGGCTTCTTACCTTATTCTTGCTTCAGCCACCAACTGACTACAACTGCATGAGAGACCCTGAGAAAGGAACACTCCACTGAGCTGTTTCCCAATTCCTGGTGCACAGAAACTGTGAGAGATAATAAACAACTATTGTTGGTTTAAGCCACTAAGCTTTGGGGTGGTTTCTAGGTAGAAATAGCTTATCAGAAAAGACATTGAAGAAGTTGAATTTGGGGGCATACAATGAAGAGGGCCAGGTGCTGGGCAATGATGAAACCGCCAAATCATTTCCATTGTGTGAGTCCTCCTGGTGGCCAGCCAGCCAGCTATTTACCTTCAATCATTTAGCTGTGTCTTTCATTTTCCAAACTTGACTCTAGTTAGGAATTCCATAAGGATGATGAAATTGATGGTGGGCACCTACAAGAGCCACATAATTAATCTAAGTATTCAATGAAAGGTCTCAAGAAAGAAATACCATGTAGTTTGAAAACCACATCCTCAGAGTCTTAGACTTGACCAAAACCACTAAGGGGAATGTCATCAGAAGTCACATGTTGGAATATTAATAGGCAACATTTATGGAGCACTTGTGTGCCAAACGTTGTTCTAAATACTTTTTGTGTATTAACACCTATGATTCTTACAATAATATCTTTATGAAGTAGTGCCACTATTATCTCCAATCTGCAAATGAGGAAACTGAGGTACAGAGTGATAAAGTCACCTTATTTTCCAGAGTTCAAACTTGAGTAAATGACTAAGCAAGGAATGGAGTCCAAGTTGTCTGGGTCCAAAGCCAATTCTATTATCTATTACTCTTTACTGCTTCTGAACAGCGTGGGTAAAACATGTTGCCTGGGGTAGTAAGATGTCCAAGTTCTATAATCTTGTGACCTTGACTGAATGGCCTTAGCCTTTCTGTTTATTTATATGTTTATTTCTGTTTATTTATAATATGATGACATTACAACATAAATACATATAATAAAAATCAACGATAGAGAGCTTGGGTGGCGTAGTGCCTAAGGCACTTGACTGCTAACCAGAAGGCTGGCGGTTCAAACCCACCAGCCACTCCTCTGAAGGAAATTTGGACAATCTACTTCCGTAGTGATACTGCCTCAGAAACCCAGGGAGGGGTCACTATGAGTTGGATCCGACTCCACGGCAATAGTTGTGTTGCGTTGTTGCATTTTCTGTTTATTTATTTATTTATTTTTGCGTAAGGAAGGAATGGCTCAATGCTCAACTCTAAAGTGAAATCACTTGCTTCTATCTGAGTAGCATGGTAAAGGAAAAAGAACACAGGTTTTGGAGTCAAGATCTGAATAAGATCTTTCAGTCCCTTACTGATTGTGATCTTGGACAAGCTACATAAATCTTCTGAAACATATTTTCTCTGCTGTTCTGTTTAAAAGATGGAGATAATAATATTCCCCTTTCAAGTTTGCTTACAGGATTAAATTTGATAAAGCTCATTAGGAGCCTTGCATGGTACAAGGCATGGTGTAGGTACTCAATCACTGGTAGCTATCACTGCTTAATCTACTAACTCTGGATGGTAGTAAATGCCTAACTTTCTTCACCTGACAAAGTAAACCACTAGGTGGAGTTATAAACTAAAGGAAAGTTCAGCTGAAGCAGAGTTCTGTTGAATTGTGATCTGCCCATTGGACCCTTCACTAGTCTACAGTGGACAACCACATAGTCAACTTTCAAAACATCAAAATAGATACTTGGAAGGTTGAACAATCTACTTTTGTAGTGATAGTAGTGATACCTCCTGGGAAACCCAAGGAGGGGTCGTTATGAGTCAGATCCTATTCCACGGCAGTGCCCTTTTTTTTTTTTTGGTTAAGCCCTGAAATTACAATGAAATGGGGCAGGTGAGTCTCTTGTTCTTTGAGTCTCCATTCCTGGTAGATCTGACACCTGGAAGCATCTTGCCTCAGTGGGCATGGTTCTAGTATTTTTAAAAAGACTTTCCCCTTCCCACCACCAAACAGGAGCCTGAAGCAAGCCTGAAGGACAATATTTACTATAAAAACCAAACTCACTGCCATTGAGTAGTTTCCAACTCATAGCGACCCCTCCTTGGGTTTCCGAGGCAGTATCACTATGGAAGTAGATTGCCCCGTCTTCCTTCTGAGGAGTGGCTGGTGGGTTTGAACTGCCACCAGCCTTCTGGTTATCAGTTAAATGCCTTAGGCACTACAGCACCAGAGCTCCCTATAGTTGATTTTTATTATATGTATTTATGTTGTGATGTCATCACATTCTCACTATAAGTGAAATAAATCATTTATTTTTAAGAGTTAGGACTTCAATATATTTTTAAATAATTTATTTAATTTTGTTGTTGGGGAGGAAACAAACAGCTGTGTCCCGCTCATAGATGGCAGCCGACTGCTTTGCCATGAATGTGTGTTGCTGGCTAGAGTCCTGCTGATAATGTTGCTCTCCCAAAGTCCTGCCACTCTCCTTCCTCCTGAAAGTTTCAAAATCCTGATGCGGGAGATTGGATTACTGGCAGGACTCTGAGGAGCAGCACACATTCAAAGTGGTGAGGTTGGCTGTTATCTTTGATCAGGACACAGCTGTTTGTTTCCTACTAGGTCAGAATACTACAGGCAACGGATTTGGAGGCTATCCAGCGAGTACACAGCTCTTGTTTACGATGGCAATTACTGAACCATTTTGAACTGATTTGAAGCCCTGGCAAACAGAAAATAGTGCAAACATGTTTTTGTTGTGGCCAGTGTTTTCATAATCATTGATTTTGTCAAATTTTCTGCTGTTTTAGCTACAATATTGTGGTAATTAAGGGTTGTGAACTGATATCAATAACTTTTTTGAGAATGAAGTAGTAATTAAAGGAAAAGAAGAAGAAAAATCACAAAAGGCTTCTGCTCAGTTACTAGTAATATTATAACTAATAAGGTAATTCAATGTAGAAAGATTTTACAAAACAATTTTGTTATTATTCATATAATCTAAGAAATATTATATTTAAGCAATTTACAGATGTATTTATCACATATTATTCTATGATTAAAATTGATAACAAACATTACTAATGATTCTATATGGTTTGGTCCAGGAGGAGATCCATAGGAGTTGGCACCATGAGTTACCACACTGGGTGATGGCAACCCTAGTGACGTTTCTGAGACCTGAGAGGAGTGGAATGTCTCACTCAGGCACCTGAGGTTGCATGGGGAGCTGTGAGGTTACCACCGGATTTCTTCCAGTGGAGGAAAACCACCCCCCCATTGCAATGACGTCTTTCTGGAGTTGGAGAAGTGTGTCCAGCCCTAAATGCTTTTAGCTGTTGCTTACCTCCCAAGCTCTATGAAAACTTGAAAGAGATTTTGCTGGGATGCCTGGCAGCTGCCACTATTTGGAAGGGGAGGGGACCATATTGACAAGAAATAGGAAGGATACCTCTCTTTGCAGCTCTACCAAACCTTTCCCATATTCTAAGGAGGTGAGGATACCTGAGACAGGTGCTCCAAACAGTGTAGAAGCAGATGGTATTTTGAGTGTAAAACATTGAGGGTATTTTTTTTTAAAAAAAACTTTCCTGTCATGATTTTCCAATGAAAAAGCTGGGTTTGACTTCATTCTTGGATTAATTTAAAAGGAAGGTTACTCAGATTATCCTTCCTAAATGATAAATTATAATTAAATATAATTTATAAATTTAAATATAATTTATCATTTAGGAAGGATAATTTGAGTAACCTTCCTGATCTCCCCTATCCCATTCATGACAATAGGACAATATATCTTCCTGATGTGTTAGTGTGTGTAGGGGGGTGGGGGAGAAGCACAGAGGGGAGGTGGTTTTTCACCCCTAAAGTACTCTTTGAAGTTATCAAACTTGGAAGAAAAAAAAGTTAGGAAGTACTCTGGAGGAGTCCAAAAAAAAAAAAAAAGTAATTATCTTAGTTTGACAGATAAATTGGTTTTCTGGAGAAAGGATTATTGGAAATGGCCTTGAAAAGTAGACAGAATTTTAACCATCAGAGAGAACTTTGGGAAGAGGGAGACAGTGTAAGAAAAGACTCAAAAATCAGGAAAATATCTTCTTTAGAAAAATGTTATCTGTTTTGTGCCATGAAGTCGATTCACACACATGATGATCCCATGGGTTTTCTTGGATATCATCTTGATGGAAGCAGATTGCCAGGTCTTTTCTTTCTCTATGTCACCGGGTGGGTTTGAACTGCCAACCTTTCAATTGCCAGCTTAGCACAAGTCGTTTGTGCAACGCAAGGATCTAGAAAAATGTTGTTCGAGTCAGCTCCAACTCATAGTGACACTATGTACAACAGAATGAAACACCGCCCAGTCCAGTGCCATCCATACAATCCTTGCTATACCTGAGCCCATCGTTGCAGCCACTGTGTCAGTCCATCTTGTTGAGGGTCTTTCCCTTTTTCACTGACCCTCTACTTTACTAAGCATGATATCCTTCTCCAGAGGCCGGCCTCTTCTGACTATGTGACCAAAGTAGGTGAGGATGAAGTCTGGCCGTTCTTGCTTCTAACAAGCATTCTGGCTGCACTTCTTCCAGGACAGAAAAATGTTAGACCTTTTAAAATACTAAAAAGAACTAAACTGCAACAAATAGAGTGTGGCTGCAAATGTTTATGTTTGTTGATTTGTGTTTTGACTTGTTCTTTTTAAGTTGGCTTGTTGTTGTTGTTGTTGTTATGTGCTGTCGAGTCGGCCCCG
>NW_006922170.1:713171-717289 GCF_000298275.1 Orycteropus afer afer
AAATGGCCCAGTGTTAAGGTTTATCTTTCACAGATTTGCCAGTTCACTGTTAAGGAGGTGCTTCTACTAGCGAAACAAGAATAGATGCAAGAAAATTATCCAAATATAACCAAGCCCACTGCCATCAAATCAATTCCAACTCATAGTGACCCTATAGGGCAGAGTAGAACTTCCCTGCAGAGTTTCCAAAGCTGTAAATCTTTGTGGAAGATATTGCCTTCTTTTCTCCCTCAGAGTGGCTGGTGGGTTAGAACTGCAGACCTTTTGGTTAACAGCCATATGTCTTAACCACCGTGCCACCAGAACTCCTTTATCCAAATATACTTTTTTAAATGGTCATTTTTTTAATACAATTTTTCAGAATTATTCAACCTTCAGCTTTACTTTCACTCTGGCTACAATGAAAAAGTTAGTGAAAAGTGGTGGTTTACTGCAGAGCAAAGAATAAGGAAGGTAGATGGGAAGCTGTTTATTTCTAGCCAGACCACAGTGAAAATGCATTAACCACAGTCAAAATGCAGAACTCTGTGGAGTGTTTCAGGGTGAACGACATTACCAATACTTAATACATGTTATTTGGATTGAATTGAACTCTAAGGTTACTTGCTTTAATTTTTCAGACCTAAACCTCCCTGCCTGAGCTTACACAACCTCTATCATTTTGATGGGAGAATTACCTGGTGTAATGGTTAGTTGCATGTGTCACCTTGCTAGTTTATAATCCAAAAAAATCAAACCCATTGCCATTGAGTCTATTTAGACTCATGGTGATGGCATGTGTTCAACAGCAGAACTTCTCCATAGGATTTTCTTGGCTGTAGTCTTTATGGAAGCAGATTTCCAAGCCTTTCTTCCTCAGCACTGCTGAGTAGGTTTGAACCACCAATATTTAGATTAGTAGTTGAGCACAAATCTTTTGCATCACCCAGGGACCTTCTGGTTAGGTGATACTGTCCAGTTAATCTTGGTGTTGCTGTGAAGGTATTTTGTAGGTGTGGTTAATATAAACAATCAGTTGACTTCATGTAAAGAAGATTATATTCATTCAATAACGTGTATGGCCTCATCCAATCAGTTGGAAAGTCTTAAGAGCAAAAACTCAGGCTTCCCTGAGAAGAAGTATAAGAATGACTTGGTGGAGGTGTCTGACCTCCTCTAACTTCAAAGGGGAGAGAGAATCACCATTAGCATCAGCCCAAGGCTGATTCCTATGAAGTAGAGGTCAGACATATCTCCTCTCCCTGAACATATTACCAATTCTGATACAAGCTGCCCCTCCCACAACACTCTCTACTTCTCTCCTGGGCTCAAGAATTTATTGCAATGGCCATGGAGAACTCACAGACAATACTCACGATTATGGGATTTGTTAGGGAAGAAACAGATTACAATTCAGGATCAAAAATGACTCAGGATAGGAGCTCTGGTGGCATAGTACCTAAGGCATTTGACTTCTAACCAGAAGGCTGGAGGTTCAAACCCACCAGCCACTCTTCAGAAGGAAGGTTGGGCAATCTACTTCCAAAGTGATACCGCCTCAGAAACCCAAGGAAGGGTTGCTATGAGTTGGATCCAACTCCATGGCAGTGGTTGCGTTTTTTGCGTATAGTTCTTCAATCACGATAATTTCTTCTCAGCTGTGCCTGCAGGCAGGCCTCTCTCTGCCCCTTGGCCCCTTGGGCCTGTTGGGCTGGACTGGCCTCTGCCCTGCTTGTGCAAGTGTAGCAAAGCTCTTTAGTTCCATCAATAAGCAGTCAGAGGCCCCACTTTGCCAGTAAACCTAGGCCTGAAGGCAGTCAGCTCTCTTGCTCCAAAGGCCAGGAAGCCTAGAGTACCATCTCTTGAAGGTCTTCTGGTTCTGCTGCTTCTGCTGTCTCCATTACTTTGCCACTGCTTCTTGCTGTGTCTCACAGCTTCCGATATTACAGCTATCTTCCGGGTCTAGGAGGCTCCCAGTGTAGGAACCCCAGGTCCAAAGATCATGCTCTGCTCCTCTCTCTTTCTTGGTGGCAGTCAATTCTACTTCTACTCTTGGATTGACTCTCTCTTGAGCCTAGTGGGATAGCGACACTGACTAATCCCCTCATTAGGGTTCCATACACCTTATTTGCAAGGCCTTACCCACTCAGGGTTCCATGCACCTTATTTGTATTATTAGCAAGCTATCCAATCCCTTTGGTGGGCCACAAACACCTTATTTGCATGGCCTCACCCAATCATTATGTCACAAAACTATGGCTAAACCAAAAAAACAAACTCACTGCCATCTAGTTGGATCTGACTCACAGAGACCCATCCTTGGGTTTCCAAGGCAGTATCACTATGGAAATAGATTGCCCAACCTTCCTTCTGAGGAGTGGCTGATGGGTTTGAACTGCCAGCACTCTGGTTAGCAGTCAAATGCTTTAGGCACCATGCCACCAGAGCTCCCAAAAGGGCCATATTAAGTAATTCAGTACTCTACAAGAAAAAATTCTACCTCAAGACTGAAGCATCAACTCCTGCTTAAGTTTCCAGACTGCTACCTCCCCTACCAATTTCAGACATGGCAGCCCCCACAATTGTGTGAGTCAATTCCTTAACATACATCCGTGTATGTGTGTGAGTCAATTCTGAATCATGGTGATCCCATGTGTTTCAGAGTAGAACTGCTCCATAGGATTTTTTTTTTTTAATTGTGATTTGGGTGAAAGTTTACAGAGCAAATTCACTTTCCATACGGCAGGTCACATACACTTTCTCTCATGACATTGACTACAATTCCCAAAAGATTCTTGATAGCTGATTTTTTGGAAGTAGATCACTGGGCCTTTCTTCCTAGGTACCTCTGGGTGAACTTGAACTCTTGATTAGCAGCCAAGAATATTAATCATTTGCACTACCCAGGGTTTGGAGCCCTGGTGGAACAATGGTTAGGAGCTCACTTGCTAAAGACTGGTGGTTTAAACCCACCAGGTGTCCTGCAAGAGAAAACACCTGGTAATCTCCTCTTGTAAAGATTACAGCCTAGGAAATCTTATGGGGGTGCAGTTCTACTCTGTCTTATGAGTCAGAATCAATTCAATGGCACACAACAACACACACACACACACACACATATTCTCCTATTGCTTATGTTCTCTGGGATATGTAGAACCCTGACTGATGTATCTGGTATAAATGGCTATCTTAATATACAAAACAGCTTTACCACTTGTTAAAAATTATTTATATTTTTGATCTTATTAGTGGATTTTTTTTCTAGTCAAAAGTCCTCACATGAACTGTCAGCAAATGCAGCATCCATGTATCAAATATTTAACTAATAACTAGACCCCTCCACCCACCTCCCAAAAATGATTACAAGAGGACTGAGGTATAGCCAGCTCAAATTTCCTAGTACGATCTAATTTGTATCTTTACCTTTCTCTGACATCAACATCTTGATGACATTAAAGATTAAGGGTTTCCATAATTTAACTTGCTATCAGAATGCATTGAAACCTCAGCAGAAAAACAAATACACAGTTACAACAGAATAGGAAGCTTTGTGCATAACTCAGAGGAACTCAAGCAAAAAGAATGTAATTTCATGCTGAAATCAGCACCATTATTGATCTGCACATCTTACCTATATACAAAGAAAAAAAAAAAGTTTGAGAACAAAGACTACCCAGTCCACTAATTGTAACTTCTTGGCATTTTGTTGGAGCCTGGATTAAATGGTGATCGATCACCTACATGGTTTCTACACACCTGTGTCTGTATCTCTGGAGATTGATTTTTCTTGAAATTGTTACTTGGCATATTTAAGATATCTTATGCTGAAAATTCATGGCTCTGATTTTCTGCTTCCTCCTCATGAGAAAGTCAATCCATTGCTTTCATTATTCATTAAAGCTTACTAATGTTAAGTGACATTTAAAAAGTAGACCTTAATTTATGGAAATGCAATTTTAACCTGACATACAATGGATTGTGCTTCAATTTATATATTTTTAGAGCACTTTGTTAAACTTGTCCATACATTTTTTTTTCTGGTAGATTCTGTCTAGAATAAAATTCTCTATAGGAGCTCTGGTAGCATAGTACCTAAGGCACTTGACTGCTAACCAGAAGGCTGGTAGTTCAAACCCACC
>NW_006922170.1:717964-724253 GCF_000298275.1 Orycteropus afer afer
TTTTTTTTTTTTTTCCCCACAAAGCCAACAGGTAGGTTCAAATCGCCAACCTTTGCATTAGCAGCCAAGCACTTATACCATCAGGACTCCTGAAACATTACAGCCTAGAAAACCCTACCAAGGAGTTCTACTCTGTCAAATAGGGTCACTATGAGTTGAAAATCGACTGGATGGCACCTAATGACAACAACAATGAATACTAAAAAGGGTAAAAGGAGACTAATGGCTCCAAGGGTCTCAGGTTTAAAAAAGGCTGAGGAGAGTTGATAATGAAAGAACAACAACTTAGTAGGTGGTCCCCCAAGACTGATATTCAGCTCTCTTCAAAGAGGTTGAACAGGGAGCCTGCTAGTGGCAAAGAAACTTGCTAGAGGGCCACTAACTGTGAAGACTATGACCTCAGAGTGTGGCTCCCATACTGAATGATAAAAAAGGAGACCAGAACCTGGAAGGAAAGGGTCTTCCTGCTACTATCACTTTGCAGTGTCCCTTCAACGCTTTCTGTTGTTGAAACCTAACATTGTGCCAAACTGGCAAGAGAGAAGTGCTTACAGGGTGCACTTCTGATATCACAAAGCAAAGCAAACGATGGATGAGTTGGAGCTGACAGTGGAGAAATTGATAATTGGCATACTTGTATATATAATGGGAGCTCTGGTGAAGTAGTGCCTAAGGCATTTACTGCTAACCAGAAGGCTGGTGGTTCAAACCCACCAGCCACTCCTCGGAAGGAAGACTGGGCAATCTACTTCCATAGAGATACTGCTTCGGAAACCCAAGGAGAAGTTGCTATGAGTCGGATTTGACTTGACGGCAGTGAGTTTGGTTTCTTTGTATATATAATTAACCTGGTTTAGGTGCCCAGATTTCTTTTTATATATGAAGACCAATATAACAAATTCATACATTTTCTCTTTCATCCTCTACATTAAGAATAATAAACTCATTTGATCCAAGAGTTCCAGAAGGTAACCCACATGAGTAAAATAGACTTGATATAATACAATAGGGAGTGGTGTGGACTATGGTGAGGTGAAGAGCACAAGCTTTGTCTCCTAAAAGTGTCCCAGTTCATACACGCATATCGGCAAGTTGTTTGGGAGCCAGTTTGCAACTGGTGAACAAAGACCCCAAGGCACTTGACTGCTAACCAGAAGGCTGGCAGTTCAAACCCACTAGCTACTCCTAGGAAGGAAGTTTGGGCAATCTACTTCTGTAGTGATACTGCCTCGGAAACACAAGGAGGGGTTGCTGTGAGTCGGATCTGACTCAATGGCACATGACAACAACAATAAGAACAACACGGTGTTGATTATTATACAACTAGGCAGTAAAGCTGTCTACAAACCAGATATATTTTTTGTTTTGTTTTGTTTTGTTTTTTTGGTATGATCAGTGAGAACCACCATTCTCATGTAAGTTACGGAATCATAGACTCAATCAGTCATCCAACTGACTGAAAGGGATTTATCAGTTGTTCACTACTTAAATGTTTCTGGTGTAAGACCCACAGGTAAATAATTCAAAGAATTTAACTAGACATAGATGTGAGTGGTTTTTGGTCTAATTAAAAATAATCTTTACTCTTTTTTTTTGTATAGGGAAGAAATGAAGCAAGGCTTCTTGTATTTCAATATTCTACACGCTATGCCTAATTTGAATTAGGATATATTTTCCACGTTGGCAATTCCCTTGTTTATAATTTTAAAAGCCATGATAATAGCAGCATTGAACTCTATTACAATTACTTTGAGGAGGTAAGAAAAGAAATAACCACTTAAAGCATTATAATTACATCAATGTTATTAAACCCTCTAAGTGTGGTTTTAAATGTCAAAATCCTAACATTAATTACCTTTCTTCAATGAAGCATGAAATGGCTTCAAAGTCCTTAGCTAAACAAGTACTGCAACTAAATTAGTAAAATTAAAGGCTCAACTAGAGAAAGCTACAAAAATTTTGGCTATAAAAGATAGAAGAGTGTTTTATAGAACCACAATAACTTGGTATTTTCCAATTGAACTTTATTTCATGTAACTTATTTTTTTTCTTTTCAATTTAGGCTATATTTTAAAAATTTATACATGTGTATTTTACATTTTATGTCTTCACAAGATTTTTCATAAAAGCATAGGTACAAATCTGAAAGTCTCCTTGGAAAATCTTATGTCTCAATATTTTGTTTAGAAAATATGTTCATTGTAAGAATGGTAATATAGGAACCACCAGATTTAGTTATAGTCAAAAGTAGTCTTAGGTATTTGGATTAAAAAAGAAAAGATGTCAATAGAGGGAAGATGGCGTTTTATCTGTAGCCCACACATTAGTTTCCTCTAGCATCTTAGTGCCTGAAAAACTAGGCCCAGCAGTTTGAAGGGGAATTCTGGCACTTTGAACAGCTCATTAAGTCAGAGTATGCCAAACTCAGGGGAGCAGGATTAGAAAGGAGAGAGAGGCAGTGTGATTACCTGGAAAGACGAAAATAGATGAACCTGCCCTGCAGAGCTCTGGTGGCATAGTGCCTAATGCATCTGACTGCTAACCAGAAGGCTGATGGTTCAAATCCACCAGCTACTCCTTGGAAGGAAGACTGGGCAATCTACTTCTGTAGGGATACTGCCTCAGAAACCCAAGGAAGGGTCACTATGAGTTGAAATCAACTCGACGGCGGTGAGTTTGGTTTGATTTGGTGCCCTGAGGAATGCCAACCGGCCAGTGAGATGGGCCACTGGAGGGCTCCCTGGGGCAGTGGAGAGAATGCTCCAGATGACCTGAGGCCAATCCACGGATACACCTTCAGCATCCACATTTATTGGTAAACTTGGGACCACAGGAATGGAGCAGAGACTCCTCTGGCTCCAGATGCTGCTGAATTAGGAGCAGAGGGAAACACACCACAAGTGGGCAGGCCCTGCGATGAACTTGTGGCATGGATCACGGCACCTATTCCAGAGCAGGTTTTTGTCACATCGGGGCCTGGAGTATGGGGTTTTTGTAGCTGTCTGAACCTGGTGGAAAGTGGTGGCCCCCTCAACATTGGGGCCTTTGCCAAACTTGGGCTGCAGACGTGTGAGTATCAGTATAACGTCATCATTAGCAACCTACTCAAAGCCCTGGAAATAGCTACTGACACTTTGGAGCTATTTTTTCTCTTTTATTCCTCCTTTCCCCACCTCCCTCCGGCCTCATCCAATAGAAAAACCACATTAAGCCACCACAACACCTGCTGGCTCGAATCCTAAACCCCCTTCATGAAGAATAGAGACCTGCATCCACATTCCACACATCGACTCCATCATCACAAAGAAAACTGCAGGAGAGAATGCAGAGACCCTCTTCAACAAAGAAAAGGGGAACCAATTAACACAGCTACAGAAGATAATCCTGGACCCCTGAGCCTTGAAAGGAAGGATATAGAAGTGGACTAAACTCCAACTAGCAGAAGAATGTTCATAAAAACACCAAAATAAGGAAACATACGGAGCTGTGGTCTGGCAGCAATCCTGATGGCACAGACAGCTTGGATATTGTCAAGTGGTGTTAGGACCTAAGAATTAACCTAAAAATCAGCCCTGCTAGCTAGGGGCTGCATGAAGGACTGCACTGGGGCTGGTGAATAAAAGGGGAAGCAGTGAAGAGGAAGGCGGGTTGAGCTGTGGAATTTTGCCTGTCCGGAAGGTGGAGCCATTTTGAGTGTTTACAAGCCATTCGATCATTTTGGATATTTAAAGGGACAGTGTTCTCCCAGATTCCAGGGACCTAAGCATAGGCTCCACTTGCCAGGAACCACAAGGACATTCCAGACGCCAATGACTGGAAAGGTGCGATATTACACTTGTTACTCTTATACCCCACACCCACTTGGTGAACAGAGGTGCAACCATCCCTCACTCTACCCATCATCTGGGTCAGCAGGAATTCCATCCCAGTCTGTGTGCTCGGATGGAGCCTGGGTGCCCTGCTCTGACCTGCTCAGATATTTTTTTATTCCCTTCTTTTGTTAGCTTGTTTGTTTTTGTCTGTTTTAAAAATATTATTATTGTTATTGTCCTTATTATTATTATTTTTTATTCTTGCCTTTCTAGGTTCTAGTTTTCAGCTTTTTCTCTCTTCCCTGTCCCTGGTTCCCAGTTTTTTTCTTTTTCATGGTTAAGCCCATTCCTTGTTTTTCTTTTTACATTTTTCACATTTTTTCTTCGTTATTCTCCTACTCTACATTTTTTTCTCTTATTGCCCTCTCCCCACATATTGCAAGGTATTTTTTAAAAAAATTTTTTGTTATTGTTCCTGTGTGTTTACATGGTGTGTTTCTTGTCCACTTGTCTTTACTTTTTTGATGGGTATGTGATTGTTGTTTTTGTCTAACTGAGTGGGAGAGTGCAACAGTGTCCATATGACACAACTACACCCACACCTCCTGAAGCTTCACTTACTGAGTGAGAGCCACCACTTCCTTCTCCACCAACAGACCAATGATAAACAACCACCAAGAAGAGCCTGATTCAACCTTAGCTGCTCTTCACAAACAGTTAACAGAGATCTAAATACAACAATGTCACAATGTCTCAGAGGCAACAGACCATCACAGTCCACTCAAGGATGCAAAATAAAGAGGTAGAAACAAGGGAGCAGAACCAGAACACATCCCTGAGGAAGAAGCAGCAGCATTTGAACTTCCTGATAAGGAATTTAAAAGAATTATACATAGATATCTTCAAAAGATTGAGAGACAGATTAAGGAAAACACTGACAAAATTAAGGAAAACACAAACAAAACCCTAGAATAATTTCAGAAGAAAATACAAGAACAAAATGACAAAATAAATGAAAAATTCGAAATGATAAAAATCTACAGATAGAAATCCAGAAGGTTAGTACTAAATTCTCAGAAATAGATAACACATTAAAAGGGAAAATTAATAGAATCAGATCAATGGAAGATTGAAGTAATGAGATTGAAGACAAATACCTGAATACTTCTTTGGAAAGGGATCAATCAGAAAAAGATCAAAACAAAATGAAGAAAACCTAAGGTTACTGTGGGATACCATCAAAAGGAAAAACCTACGTGTAATTAGAATTCCAGAAAAGGAAGAGAAAAAGAAAACCACTGAGAAAATAGTCCAAGATTTGTTGGAAGAGAACTTCCCTGATATGATGAAAGATGAGAATATATCCATTCAAGAAGTCCAATGAACCCCAAACAGGACAGATCCCAGAAGAAAATTACCAAGACATATCATCATCAAACTCATCAAAACCAAAGACAAAGAAAGAATCTTGAAAGTAGCACAGGAAAAACAAAAAGTTATTTAAAAAGGACAACTAATAAGAATAAGCTCTGATTTCTTAGCAGAAACTATGCAAGTGAGAAGGCAATGGGATGGTATATAGAAAACACTGAAAGAGAAAAATTTCCAACTAAGTATTATATACCCAGCAAAACTGTCCTTTAAATATGATGGTAAAATTAGGAAATTTCCAGATACACAGAAATTAAGGGAATTTGTTAAAACAGACAAACCTTAGAAGAGATACTAAAGGGAGTCCTTTGAACAGAGAACCAATGATAGCAAACAAAAACTGACTGTTAATACACCAGATGACATAACCAAGAAACCAACACAGCTATGGATGTACCCAAAGTAAAATAAGCTTACAAGATTGTAAACAGGGAACCGGAGACATCATTTGGCAAATAAGGATAACTACAAACCAAAAAGAGGGGGAAAAAAGTGTAGTTACAGAACTTCCAAATGTTGAAGAAGCAAGATAGGATGGGCAGTTCTAAAGTTGGAGATAAAATTATAATCACAGGGTAACCTCAAGGAAAAATGGTAAAACTTCACATCATAATAAAAAATCAAGCACAAATATTTAGCAAATACTAAAACAATAGCAACAAAGGAAATGATTACACACTTCATAAACACAATGAACTCAGCACAGAAAATTATACAGAAGAAACCAAGAACGCCATGAAATAACAAATAATGAAATGACAGCAACCAGTTCATACTTGTCAATAATTACACTGAATGCCAATGAATGAAACACACCATTCAAGAGGCAGAGAATTGCAGACTGGATAAGAAAACATAACCCATCAATATGGTGTCTACAAGAGACTTACCTTGAAGACAAATATGAAAATAGACTAAAAATCAAAGGTTGGAAAAAGATATATCAAGCAAATGGCAACCAAAAAAGAGCAGGAGTGGCAATATTAATTTCTGATCAAATTGACTTTAAGACAAAAACCACCATACGACACAAGGAAAGACATTAT
>NW_006922170.1:741581-742937 GCF_000298275.1 Orycteropus afer afer
CAGACACCAGTGATACAAAATACCCGCAGTCCTTACAGAAACAATAGAAGACAGACACAGAGTAATCCCTCACAGACATCCCGACACTATGGGAGAGAGATCCAATAGAGCTACTACCTCAGGACCATAGTACTGGGGTACACCAGACTCAATTGGCACAACAAAATACATAAAAGCATTGCTGCACATCCTACATTGGTGATTAGTGACTGGCGTCTTAAAAGCTTTCAAGCAGCCATCTAGGATGCAGCTAATGGTCTTCTAGCGTCCGAAGTGAAGAAGAACGCACACACACACACAAACAACCCACAAGGGCATTTAGAAGCAATCAGCCCTAGGATACGATGGCCCTCAAGACCAGAAGGACCAGATGGTGTCCGGCTACCAATGCCAACCACTCAGGAAAGGATCAAATCTGGAGATCCTGGATAGAGTGGGAGGGAAGAAGTGGAACAAAATCCAAAAACTCAATAATGACCAGATTACTGGTCAGATGAAGTCTGGTGAGAATCCCAGTACTATGGCCCTGAAATACATTCGACGCCTGGAATAAAACTCACCCCCAGGGGTGGGCTTTCAGCCCAACAGTTAACAAGATGTACACACAGAACACTCAACCCAGGATACTGCACCCACACACTCAATGGTAATACATCCCTTAAAGCAATAGACATGGGACAGCAAAGGACCAACATTCAAACTGAAGAAATGCAGGACAAACAGGAGTGCATAATTATGAGGGGCACAGGGGGAGTGTTGCAGGGTAGGGAGGGGAGGAGACTGGGTTAGGGTTGGACATGGCGAATGGGGAATGAATCTAAATGTACGTGTGACTTTGAACGTAAAACAAGCTCTTAAAATAAAAAAAGTTCATGTGCTTTGATCAATCAATCAATTTGTAAAATTAGAAATAAACAGAAATAATCAGAAACACACACAAAAAACCAATTACTAACTTCATATGAAAGGGAAAGAGACCTTGGATCAGCAGAGCACTACTGAAAAAGAAGAACAAAGTGGGAGGTCTCACACTCCTGGATCTTAAAACCTACTATACAGCCACAGCAGTCAAAAAAGCGTGACATTGGTACAATGATAGACAGAGAGATAGACCAATGGAACAGAATTGAAAACCCAGAAACAGACCCATCCATCTATGGACAGCTGATCTTTGAGAAAGGTCCAAAGCCCATTAAATGGGGAAGAGATAGCCTCTTTAACAAATGGTGCTGGCAAAACTGGATATCCACTTGCAGAAAAATGACCCCATACACAAAAACAAACTCAAATTGGATCAAAGACTTAAATGTAAAACTCAAAACTATAAATTCATTAAAGATAAAATAGGGACAAACC
>NW_006922170.1:743768-746131 GCF_000298275.1 Orycteropus afer afer
TGGATGAGCCTGGAGGACATTATGCTGAGTGAAATAAGTCAATTGCAGAAGGACAAATATTGTATGAGCCCATTATTGTAAAAGGACAAAGAAGGGTTTGCTTAAGAAAGGGAATTCACTTTGTAGGTTACTGGGGTGGGGAGGGATTAATTTTGGGCTAGTTTGGGGCCACACGCTGACGTGAGTAAGGGGAGGAATGGTACAGAAAGAGTCTGTGACCACAATGATAACATTAGGAAAAGGGAGGACACCGAATTGTGCACATAAGATATAAACTACAGAGGCTAATACCAGTAAGTCTACAATACTGCATCACCATTAACAGCAAACACCATGCTACAGATAAACACATAAACATCTGAGAAGATCAGATGGGGGTCATTGAACTGGATTATACTCTAGACCAAGGATAGATTCAGCTGAGGCTAATCTTGCAGAGATACCAGTGATACAAATACTCAAAATCCTTACAGAAACAACAGAGACAGACATAGAGTAATCTCTCACAGACAGCCAGACACTGTGGGAGAGAGATCTAAGTGATCTGACTCAGGACCATAGTATTGGGGGACACCAGAGTCAATTGGCACAACAAAACAGATAAAAGTCTTGTTCCTTAACCTGCATTGGTGAGTAGCCACTGGGGTCTTAAAAGCTTTCAAGTGGCCATCTAAGATGCAGCTAATGGTTTCCTATCATTGAAAGTGAAGAAGAGTGCAAAAAACCAAGGGCATTTGGAAGCAATCAGTGTTAAGACATGATGGCCCTTGAGACCAGAAGAACTAGATGGTGCCCAGCTACCAATGCCAACCACTTGGGAAAGGATCAAAACTGGAGATCCTGGATGGAGTGGGAGGAAAAATGTGTAACAAAATAAAAAAACGCAATAATGACCAGAATTACTTTCAGATGGAGTCTGGTGGGACCCCCAATACTATGGCCCTGGGATACATTCTGGGCCTGGAATAAAACTCACTCCCAGGGGCTGGCTCTCAGCCCAATAGTAAATAAGACATGCACACAGACCACTCAACCCAGGGTGATGCACCCACATACTCTATGGAGATAAATCCCTTGAAGCAATCAACCACACGGCAGCAGAGGGGCATCATTCACACAGAGGAAAAGCTGGACAGACAGAAGTGCATAACTATGAGGAGCACGGGGGGTGGTGGTTACTGGAAGGGAGGGGAGGAGAGTGGGTTAGGGTTGGGGATGGTAAATGGGGAGTGAAACTAAATGTACACGAAATATTGAATGTAAAACACTCTGCTCTGTAAACTGGCACTTAAAGCACAATAAAAAAAGAAAAGAAATCAGATGTCATATCGCATTCAGCAAATCTGCTGCAAAAGACCTCTTTAAAGTGCTGAAGAGCAAAGATGTCTCTTTGAAGACTATCGTGTGCTTAACCCAAGCCATGATATTTTGAGTAGACTCATAAATGGGAAAGCTGGACAATGGATAAGGAAGACCGAAGAAGAGTTGATGCTTTTGAGTTGTGGTGTTGGCGAAGAATAGTGAAAGTACCATGGACTGCCAGAAGAATAAACAAAGCTGTCCTGGAGGAAGTGCAGCTGGAGTGCTCCTTGGAAGTGAGAATGGCTAGAGTTCATCTCACCTACTTTGGTCTTGTGAGAAGGGAGCATTCTCTGGAGAATGCTTGGTAAAGTGGAGGGTCAGTGAAAAAGGGGAAGACCCTCAATGAAAGGGATTGACACAGTAGCTGCAACCATGGGATCAGGTATAGCAAGGATTTTGAGGATGGTGCATGATGAGGCAGTGTTTTGTTCTGTTATACATAGGGTCAGTATGAGTCAGAGCCAACTTGATGGCACTTGATAACAACAGTCTTTATGGGAGCAGAATGCCAGGTTTCTTCTCTCATGGAACGGGTGGTAGGTTTGAACTGCTGACCTTTCATTTAGCAGCTGCACACTTCACGTTCACTGCCAGGGCTATTTTTAAACTATTAATATGCTGTATTATATTAACAGATTTTTCTAAGGTTAAAAGTCCTCGGTTTGAAAAAAAAGAGAGGTGTGTTAGATGCGTTCTATAAAGTGTCACAAATACACTTACTTTTATTTAGTTTCTTCAGCCAGATTGTAGGCAGTGTGGCATGGTGGTAGGAACTCTGAAGTGCCCATTATATAGGATGACTTTCAGGTTCTAGCCATGTCTTATGCTAGTGATGAAATCTTGGAAAAGATACCCAATTGCTGAGCTGTGATTTCTTCACCTGGGAAAACATTATTTCGTTTGTAGAGCTGTTGTGAGTGCTTGATAGAATAAGCAAGAGTTTGTTAATATGAAAAACACCTTTTTTTTTTTGTATCTATGTATTTGCCTTTTCTAGATAT
>NW_006922170.1:746372-759275 GCF_000298275.1 Orycteropus afer afer
TTGTTTTCTGTAGATCAACCCACATCTTTCTGTAATCACTTAGGAAAAACAGAAAACAAAAAAAAAAAAGCCAAACTCACTGCTATGGAGTTGATTCTGACTCATAGCAACTCCCATTGGGTTTCCAAGGCTGTAAATCTTTACAGAAGCTTATTGCCTCTTCTTTTTCTTACGGAGTGGGTGGTAGGTTCTAACCACCAACCTTTTAGTTAGCAGCCAAATGTCCTTAGCCACTACACCACCAGAACTCCTACTCACTTAGAGTACTCTTAAAATATCCGCCAGAGCTTTTGGCCTTCTGCTCTAAAATTGGGCATATGGTCTGATGAGAAGGTTTTCTTACTTAAAACGTTAGGCTCAGGGTTAGACTTCACCTCTTATTCATAAAGAAGCTCATCCATTGCCAAAGTCCTTTTGGTCACCAAATGCTATAACCTATAAGAGCTCAGCTTGTCATGAGTTTCTTGATGTTATCTTTAAGATTCATATATAGATACATGTAGTTCCCAAAGGTATACTGAAGATCACACTTTCAATTTGAGAACAGCTGTGCTGTCTCCATCTCTCTTCACTTACAGACATCAAGTAACCTTGCTCATTCTGCCCTGTTTCACTCTGAAGTCTCTTATCTTAGAAACCTCCAAGGATCCAAGTAATGACATCCAAGGCTGATAAGAAGTAAGATTGCATTCCTTGTTGAGCAAAAAGCAGAACTGTAATTTACAGGGCCCAATAGCATTAGAGGACCCACAGGGCTACTCTTAACTCATCAGACCAGAAACACATTAGTCTGTTCAGTTAATGCTTTGCTCAGGGACATCTTAATCCCCTATTTCATGGTGACAAAAGCAGGTTAAGGTCTCCATAATCATAGGATGATGGCGAGGAAAAGATCCCTGATAGAGTATGAATTATTAGTCACATTAATGACTAGAACTAGAAGAAAAAGTCTAGTTAGACACTATTGAAGTCTATAGAACTAAATAAACCAATATTTTCCTAAAACTTGGAGATAATTACTTTGTAACACTAAATGTTATCTTCTTAAGTTTACACACCCAACTTACTAACTGATGTAACAATATCTGACTGTACAATTATAAGAAAATTTTAAATAGCTTTATTTATTGTTGTGTTCTAATATATTTTTCCCTCTTTAGAGCAGTATCTCACTCGCCTTCACTTCAGTGGCTATATTTCACCATACGTCATCTAACTGCAAGATGGAAATAAGTCAAAGTGAAAAGAAACCAGAGTGCTGCAGCACTGCAGGAGACACCATCAACCATTGACAGAACAGGAGGACAGCAAGAGAGTGGAGCCCCTGCGGCCAACAAGGCAGAATTTGTTAGGAATTGTTTTGGTTCTGACAGCTGCTGTCAAAGAGCTTCTTCTGCTTATTGCTGGACTTTCTCACCTAATCATCACCTTCACTTTCCCAGTCCAGGCTGCAATTCCCTAACAACATTTTGTTCCAAAAACTCTCTTCCCCTTCAACCGCCCCTCCCCCCCAAAAAAAGCCAGACTCACTGCTGTCGAGTTGATTCCAACTCATAACGATCCCCTTTAAGCTTCTGATTGCAGTAAATCTTTATGGAAATAGATTGCCCAGTCTTCCTTCCACAGAGTGGTTGGTGGATTTGAACCGCCAACCTTCTGGTTAGCAGTCAAATGCTTTAGGCATTATGCCACTGGAGCTCCTTCAAATTCTTATTTATTTTTGGTACACCTGTTCTTACTAACAAGCTTTATAAGAAAGACTAAAAAAAAGGAAAGGGAGGAAGGGAGGAAGGGAGGGAGGGGCAATCTAATTCAGTAATTCTGATTAAGACGTGAAACTTTTAGTTTGGATTAGCAATTTGAAAGAAGAATATTATAAATCAAACTGATCTTTACAGAGAGTATCAATACCTCTGAGAAGCATGCACTTGAACCCCAGAACTACGTTTCCTATGTTGAATGTGGACTTTTACCCATCACCTGATGACTGTGCTGTCTACCAGCCAACAGTTGCATTTCAAAAGTATTGCCATCTTAGTGTGCCCATAGCGGTGTTTGTGAAATATTTAAATAGCTTCTTGCACTTTGCACTTATTATTTTAAAAGAAAAAGAAATTTTCAAAAAGGAAAATAAAAGAGAAGAAGGTGCAAGTGAAATTTAATACAACTGAGACAACTGAGACAAAGATTGAAATCATCATGTATGACAAGAAAAGCTCTTGTTGAACTTCCATGCTAACCATGGATTCAACTGTTCATTGCAAGAGCATTAGTGGACATACATTAGTCACTGGATGTTAAAATAAGGTGCTGTTGCAAGTTGCTGCTTAGGCACAAAGAAAACAAGATGCCAAGTGAGGTTTGAAACCATGATGCAGGAGCTGTAAAGTTTACCAGTTACTGGTCGCTGGTGAGTTGACTCTAACTCATGGTAACTCCATGTGTGTCAGAGTAAAACTGGGCTCTGTTGGCTTTTCAGTAGCTGACTTTTCAGAAGTAGATGGCCAGGCCTTTCTTCCAGGTACCTCTGGGTGGATTCCAACCTCCAACCTCTCAGTTAGCAACTGAGCACATTAACCATTTGTACCCCCCAGAAACCCCATTTCTAAAGTTTGCAAAATTCTCAATTCCCTCACTCACGTTAAGAGTATAAAATGTTTGCAAGTTGGGAGAGCTGTTTGTGGACTGAAGGCATCCCCAAAGTAGAAGGGTGGAGGTGGAGATACTTCCTCTTTGAACTCAAGTCACTAGAAGAATTTTGATGAGACAGCTTATAGTGCTAATCTGTGTCCTCTGCAACTTGTGAGACATCATGGACTGGCATATGATTCTCAACTGGAAATCTAAAGGGCAAAAGATAGGCTGATTAGCTTTGATGGCAGATCACAGAATAGGTGAGTGGGTTGGGCAGCCCACACTCTCAAAACTTAGTAAAAGAAAAAAAAAGTGTTCTCCTTCAAGAGGAGGGAAGGAAGAGAAAACGTATGTATGCTGCTGTAGGTTTACCTGGGAGCTCTGGTGGCGTAGTGCCTAAGGCATTTGACTGCTAACCAGGAGGCTGGCGATTCAGACTCACCAGCCACTCCTTGGAAGGAAGATTGGGCAATCTACTTCCTGGAGATACCACCTCCGAAACCCAAACAGGGTCGCTATGAGTTGAATTGACTCGACAACAGTGACTGGCTGTATATATGTATGTGTGTGTGTGTATAGGTTTATCTTACATCCTGTCCCAAAGAGTTGCCTAGAAGTGTGAATATAAGTGTGAAAAGACTTGGTAGCAGGAACCTGGGGAGAGTAATAGATATCTGGGAACTGAGAAAGAAGATGCAAGACTTGAAGGATTATGGAAGTAGTTGCAAGAGAGAGATCCCGAGAGATCCCAAGAGATCAAGGATAAGGTGGTGGTTGTGCAGGAGCTTCTCCAGATAATCTAAGAAAGTGGCCACAAGAGGAAGAGTCAACCCTAGACATCTACCCTGGCCAGAGGAAACTACAGGATCAGCATCAATGAGGTAAAAAACTCTTCTGCTCCACTCACCTCCTCCTCCTTGATGTCTGCACATAAAAGATAGATGTCTCCACTTTCCCACTGCAGCCAGTTAACTAGCTCAGACTGGGGAAAAAACAGCTATCCACCTTCAGTGACTTTGAATAACCACTGGAGTCCTCCTACTCCAAGGAGCCATGGATAGACATTAGAGGTTCCATCAATCTGAATGGGGGAAAAAAAATCACATCTTTATTTTTGTTAACATCACCTTGAATTATGAATATAAGGAATACAACCCATTAGTATTAGCAGTACCTGTGCAGAAAAGAGTTAACATAGCAGGCCTAAGATAGCTGTCCTTAGAAAGGCCTATTTATAAGGTTGGTCCTTGGCTGGCATCTAGAAACTTTGATTTCAGGAGTGTTCCTACTCTTGCCTAACTGATAGGTGTGGCCTGTTGGGCCTGGACAGTTGGTGCAAACAATGCTGAGCACCTGTTTTCCTTCTGGGATCTGGTAAGTATTGGTCAGAGGTACTCACAGTAAAACCTAGGGCACTGAGTATCTAATGGGCTTCCCTGGGAAGAAACACTGCACACCTGTGGCTGAGTTTCGAGTGCACTCTTTATGACCTCTCACAGGAGACAGAGAGCATGAGAAAGGCTGCCCATGGATTCCTCCAACTCCACCTGTATCCTTTTCCTTTACCTGGTTGTATATGCTTATTATGTCACTATAATAAACCTTAGCGTGAATCCAACTGAGAGGCTGGGCTGTTTTTGTTACTTCATGTAGCTCTAACAGAAAATACCACAAATGGGTGACTTTAATGAACAGGGATTTATCCTCTTACAGTTTAGGAGGCTAGACGTCTAAGTTCAAAGTACCAGACTTTAGGGACTGGGTGAATGCCCCTTGACCTTGGGCTTCAGCTCTGCCTCTTGCTCCCGGCCCACTGAAGCTTGAGGTATCTCTTAACTCAGAGAGCTGCTGGCTTCCAAGGCTGACAAACCCAAGGTCAACAAGTAAAATGGCACAGTCCCGAGATTATCAAGCAATGTGGCAGGGCAATAGTTCAAGTCTAGAAACAGTCTCAAGATTGGGAGACAACATGGCAGGCCACTGAGATGAAGACTCGGCCCAATGCAGGATCCAGATGTGGCAAAAAGCTCAATACCTTTCTCAAAGCATGTTCTTATATATTGGAAACAGACCAGATGTGGCAGCTACTTCCAGTAGATTCCACCATGGAGTTGATTACCAATCTCATCATGGGGAATAACTACATCCAGCTGCCCAGCCACTCAAAACCAGGCCCAACCAAGTTGATACATAACCTTAACTACCACAGAGGCCTTCTAATGAATCTCTGGACATGACGAGAGTTTTGGGAACCCCTGATGCAATGGTGGCACTGGTGGGATTTGCTAGAATTAAACATTGCCTGGCCCTCCACCATCTTCATGATTGTTGATATACTTGAGTGTGTTGTGGTGGCCACAGTATATTTTGAGTGCCTTTCAACCTAGAGAGCTCATTTGCCATCGTTATATCAAACAATATTCTATTGTGCTTCATAGGATTTTCGTTGCCTAATTTTCACAAGTAGATCACCATGTCTTTGTAGTCTGTCTTAGTCTGAAAATGTCACTAAAATCTATCCACTATGGGAGACCCTGCTGGTACTTGAAATACAGTGCAACAAACTAAGAGGTGAAATGCAGCTGCAATGTTATTTGGGGAAAAGAAAGACAGGGGCAGGGAATGATAAAAACTGGTGCCTGGGCAGCTATAGAGTCACACATGGTATATAACAGAAGCTGAGCTGCTGCCTATTGTGAGAAGTACAACTTACCTATGGAATTTGAATCTGATAAGTCCAAATCAAGAAGAATTTGCTGCTTTTGGCGGTGCTGGCTAAATGGAGGAGACAAAAGTCCAACCTCAGGTGATGCGCTTGGTTTTGTTTCCTCCTCCAGGCAGGAGGAGAAAAGGCCTCAACATTCCCAGAAATGGTGTCTGAATGGATCAAATACCATAAAAATGAATTTGCTGTTGCTTTCTTCTTCAGGTGGGAAGGAAAAAAGATTAAATCAATTCCCTGGGCTGGAGCAAGACTTCAGATAAACAAGAGGGAGGAAAGATAGGGAAAGAGAAAACAAGTGGGGAGACAAAAATACACTCTAACCATTTCTTCACCCCAGCTGTTGCTGAAGCTCTCCACCACGCCCACCTTTGCATTCCAGCTGGGTCCTCCTGGTAGCTGTGATGTGAACCCTGTAAATGGTGAATTTACTTCTAGAGGTTTGAGTAAGGCTACACATGGAATTGTAATGAGAGAAAAAGGAACTTTTTAAATAGCTTTGTATTTTTATGACTATTGCATCTGGATGTATGATCAAAATTGATATAAAATGTTACAGATTTCTAGTTTCATAAATGCTAGAGGGATCGTCCCAATCAGAGAAAGTTTAAATTAAAAAAAAAAAAAAAAAAAGGCTTTAATGAGACACAACTCCCTTGCTTTTCGCCACAAGTGAGTGGATCGGAAATAAAACAAACATCTGTGACTGATGATTTTTTGCTATGATTTTGCCTTATTGCAACTTCTGGAAAAATGGAGACAACCTCCATGTTTGGAGTTTTAAAAAGTAGCTTTTTGTTTGCTAATGTGCTCTTGTGAAATAGGATGTCTGACCCATGAAGGCTGATGATTTCTGGCTTGATGTGCATATTTTCGAGTGGGTCAGTTTGAACTCCTAAGCTAACAAGTAAAAAGAGCTTAGGAAAGCTTTTCCTGCCACTTGGACTTGGCACACAGCTCTGTGGCCCTGCAGTGTTGTGCCTTTGCTGCTGCCGAAGAAAAACTGCTGACTTTCTCGGACTCATGAATTCACAGACTCCAGTTGCCTGGACCCAACCCTAAACTGAAACCTGATACTGTCTGCTCTGGGCTGTTTCAACTTCCCTGTGAGCTGTGAGGAATAGAAGGCAGGTACACACTCAATGAACAGAACTCAGCCTCTGACACGGTTTCAGATTTAGGACACCCTTCTGTGGGATCTTAACTATGAAACCATCATGCATGATGCCTGGGCCAGCTGAGTCACACTGCAAATGCCCAGGGAAAAGGACTCGTTCGCTGATGGGACCATTGAAATGGGCTGCTGATCGGCTATTTCGGATGCAGAGACCTTGTGACTCCTGCCAAAAGCTGCAAGGTGGGAGGGGGCGCACCTCAGTGTCTGTGACCCCTCTGCCCGCTCCTGACAGACTGAAGCGTCAACCTCCTCTCAGGGATGTCTCACTGCTGGCAATTTATGGCTTTCTGGATTAGTTACCATTTGCAACATGTACTGATAGCCTGACTCTACTTCCCTCACCTTCCTCCCGGTACACACACCTTACTAAAGCAGTTTGACTACCAAATGCAGCTGTCCCCAGAAAGGGATTGACCTGTTGTAGGTGCCCGGCTGCTAACTGAAAGGTTGGTACTTTAAACTCACCCAGCGGATCGGCACTAGAATTGCTTCCTGGCAATCTGCTTCCACAAAGAATACAGCCTAGAAAACCCTCTGGGGCTCTTACTCTGTCGCTTGAGTCGAAAATCGATTCAAATGGTCCCATCAGGGAACAAATCCTTTTCCTTGGGCATTTAATGACAATTAACAGCAACAACAGGCTGCTCACTGGGCAAATGATCACGACAAAAGGAGTGGGAACTATGTCAACCCATTTTGGGGAAAAAAAAATTGAAAAGTCAACATTTTACGCTGACCAATTCCTGAACATGACATCTTCCTGGTTAAGTTGTATACAAATGTTTTTCTTGCAAATAATCCTTACGGATGCAAGGTCTGGGTAAGAAAATAAATGATTAGGAAAAAATAAAGAGTTAGGATTACTGAATGCAGCACAGTGATTTGGTAACAATGGAGAAAACCAATATCCCAGAAACTGGTGAGGTGCAGGGAAGGAGGGGGGCAGTTTTCAGAACTGTCCTGAAGGCTTTCCCTTCTTACTGAAGAAAACTCCCCCATGCCGCTTTTCCAAGGAGCTGCACATGCTTTGAATTCGAGCTGACTGCTGAGCCTAAATCAAAGCTGGCAGCGCTGACAGTGGGGAGGGGACGGCCCAGCTCCTGCACTTTTCCCACAGAACATCACCATGAGGTAGATGAGCTGAGGTCACGGACAAGCAAACGTGATTGGAACTAACAGTCTCAAGGCAGTCCATCTAATAGCAAGGACTCAACCAAATTATCTAGGCTGGCCTGGGAGCCCCAGGGCGGAAGGCCCCACAGTAAAGGCCATTGGCAGCCAGCCCTGTTACCCTGACTGCTTGATTTATGTATGTCTTGCTTGGGGCGTCCTAACATTGTAAACTCTTTGTTTCCAGAGGGATCAGGCACCTGTGCCTTCTGGGATTGTACTTCCTGCCAGTATACCCTGAGGTTGGAGGTTCAAACCTGCCCAGCCGCTCCCAGAAAGACAGGCCTTGAAAGCCCTACGGAGAAGTTTGACTCTGCACACATGAAGTCGCCATGAGTTGGAATTAACTCAATAGGCACCAAAACAACAACATGAAGACATTGCCTCAACCCCGGAGGGCATTCAGGTCAGCTGCAGCTTACTGGCCAGTGTTGTACTATGCCTGAAATGATTCATCGGACACAACGTTAAAGGTTCAGACAGAAACTTAAAGAGAAAGGCGTCTGGCTTTCTAAGATAGCCCCCTTTGGTTAAGAGTATTTAACTGGCAAGCTCAGGACCCTTAACGTGCATCGCTGAGTTGAATACTGCATGTAGGTCTCACACTATTGTGTGGGGTTCTGCTGATAATAATTTTGCTGCAAAAAAATGCCTTGGCCTAGGGCAAAAGTAGTACACTGAACAAAAAGAGCCGATACAGCAGGTCTGAGACTGCTTGCCTGAGAAAGTCTTGCGAGGTTTGGCCTTGGCTACCATCTGGGAACTTTGAGTTTTGCCACCTAATAAAGGCGGCTCCCTGCTCCTAAATAGTGCAAACAATGTGGTTTATCCTCAGCATCTGCTTTTCAGCTGGGAGTCTGGAATTTTGGTATGTGCTACGCAGAGGACGCCTATGTGACCAAACCAAACCAAACCAAACTCACTGTCATCGAGTGGATTCTGACTCAGAGTGACCCCCATTGGGTTTCCAAGGTAGTAAATCTTTATGGAAGTAGATTGCCCCATCTTCCTTCTGCAGAGCAACTGGTGGGTTTGAACCACCAAACTTCTTCTGGTTAGCACTACACCACCAGATCCTATATGATCAGCCTCTAGTAAAAACCCTAAACTCTGAGTCTTCTCTGGACAGAAATATCAGATATATGTTGCTGCATTTTCATTGTTGGGGAAAGAGTAATCTGTGAGGACCCTCCTGACAGGGAGAGAACTTAAGGAAGACTGTACCTTTTATGATCCAGCTACATGTTCTTACTGCATCACTGTAATAAACCTAAGCTGATAGTACAGCTGTGTGTTGAGTCCCATGATACCTTCTAGCAGATCCTGGAACGTGGCAGTGATCTGGGGACCTCTCACACAGTCACCAACAGGACTCTCATGTATCTTCTGATCACACTACACATGTTGCAGGTAACTTGAAATTTCATTTATCACTGCTCTAAAATTATGGCAGATATTAAACCAGCCATTAGATACTTTTGTTAATGGGTTAATAAAATATATTATCATACCATATTTTAAATATTGAGCATTTTTCATAATTGTTCTTTGACATAATTAATTTCCTCTGTAATCCTAAGGATCTTATTTTCTGCATTATTTTGACAGCTTGATTCTGAGAAGACGTCCATAGAATTTATCAGACTGACAAAGAGGTCCATGGCACACACAAAAAATGTTTAAGAACCTCTGCAATGGGCCGGATGATTTAACTACTAATAAGCAATTTATTACCTACAAGTGAACAGACATGCAGTGCCCTAAACTTCATCCAGGGACAAAGAAGAACTAGTTTTACAGGTTACATTTAAAGAGGCAGCAGGAGCCAATAATAATGTTGCTTTATGATTTTATGCCATGCTTGTCCAATGTGCCAGTTACATACATAATGTATCTAAAGTTGAGATATAATTAGGGGTTTGTCGTAACATTGAGTTTTCTGGACTATAAACCCTCCTTATAGAATGCAGGAGTAACTGGGTAATACAAAAGGTACTTTTTTTTTTTTTTTAGGTTCCTCCATAGATCCTGTTTATTCCCAAGCCCCAACTAGACACATTCTACTTCCCTAAGATCCCTGAGGCCCAGCTGGAGGGCTGGAAAATTAAGGCATCGTGTCAGAGTTCCACTGAGAGTCAGGGACGCCTAAAATATTAAGACCCAGGAGTTCTGACTTCAGGGCCTCCACCTCCCTGCAGGTCTGGAAGAACTAGGAGAGAGGATCCCATTTCCCTCTCTGGTCATCGGTGCAGGGCTTGTCTCCTGAGGTCTTCCGAGGAAGCCGGGTCATCTCTGTCAGACTGAGAGGCAGAGTGAGAGGAGCCAAGGTCTCAGTGTAGAAGTGGCTCCAGGCAGACAGTGGCGGTCAGAAGACAGGGAACAAATGCAAAATCCTAGCTGGGCCTGCCTACTAGTCTGTCAGATCAGAGTCGTTGTGATGGGCTCCCCAGAAGAGAAAATAACACAGTTGTGCCTAGTGCCAGGAAGATCAAGAAGTAAGGGTTCAGGGAAGCACCCCAAATGGGCTGCCAGTAGCATTCAGCTACTAACCAAAAGTTTCAAGGTTCAAGTCCACCCAAAGGCACCTTGGAAGAAAGACTTGACCTTCTACTTTTGAAAACTCACCCACTGAAAACCCTATGGGGCACAGTTCTACTCTGACACACACGAGGTCACCATGACTCAGATTTAACTTGATTGCAACTGGTGGTTTATAGAATATTGTTTCGTGTCAAATGTTCTCTATTTCAAATCCATTAACTGTGGACAGGAAAAGTCCCCAAATAAAAATTTGAAAAATCTCCTACTTCACTGACTTTATGGTGACAGACTACCATTTGACACCACTTGGGTGTAGAGATTTTCTTCCACAAAATTAATGAAAGTGGAAATGAAGATAGGACAAAGCTCTCCCCCACTGCCATGGGCCTATTATCACATGAAATGTCATGATGCTTCCTTCAAAGATAACTTAATTTTTGTTTATGCCAGCTAGGTTTGTAGTAATTTTTACAGTCTTACTTAAGCCTTGACAAAACTCTTTTCAATCAAGTTAGTGGTTAACACATTCAAATGTATTATAGCTTAATGTTACAAATTTGATTTTAGTAGGTTCAATGGAGAGTTGATATTTAAGAAACCAAAAACAAACAAACAAACAAAATACCTTTGCCATCAAGTGGATTCTGACTCATGATGATCCTATGTGTTACAGAACTACTCTATAATGTTTTCTTGGCTGTAATCTTTATGGAAGTGGACCATTAAGAAAGCCAGGTCTTTCTTGTGTGGCACCTCTGGTTGGGTTCAAACTACCAACCTTCAGGTTAGTAGCTGAGAGCAGGGACCTTCAGAGAGTCAACAAACCTGCAAAAATAGCTTATTAGTGTGGTGCCTTGCTCTTTCTATAAATATGTACAAGGTATGGTCCTGTTTGCAAATGGTTTCCTTCACAACGAAACAGTCCAGAATAGAGGATTTTTTAATTGTCTGTAACTAAAGCTTTTTCTTTAATTAAATACAAAAATACTATGCATGTAAAAAGAGTATGAAAGTTTATTGTACAATATTTTATACTCTTCTGCCCACATTGCCTTATCCTTTAAGGTGAGCTGCACTTGGGTGGTCACATGCCTTCATAACTTTGCACAGAGCATTTCCAGCATCATATCATCCATGCTCACTGTGCCAATGATGGGCCTGAAGAAGAGATCAGCAATGACATTGGCATTGATGAATCTCAGCAGGGAAAGGGCACAATTCAGTTCCAGGAATCTGGCCTGGTGCCCTCTGTGAGTCATCCTGATGTGTTCGTTGAGTATCTGCTGAGTTCCCCATTGAAGTCCCTGGATGTACTTCACGCAATGCAGGCCTGGGAGGTCTGGGGGAGAAAAAGGGAGAAAAAAATTAAACAAAACAAAACACTGTTTACAAACAGCTCACCTTAAACAAGAGCTCACGCTTGCTGGTTAAAAGGGTTTTCTAGAACAGGGGGGAAATGCCAACCCAATTTCAATTATTCAGAAGCAATACTTTCAAGAATGAAACATCATGTCATTATTCTTATTTAGTATTCACTACTACTCTGATGCACATGGATTGCTATGAGTCAGAATCAACTCGACAGCAACTGATTTCTTTGGTTTTATGTTTGTCTAATCGCATTTAAAAAACACTGGCTATGAGCCAACAAATGTACACTTGATTTGATATTGATGAAATAATATTCATTATAATATTTAATGCCTAATATAATAAAACATTAAATGCCTAATAAACTATTTAATGCCTTATGCTTTACTGAATTGTTGCTCCAGTTCACTATCTATGAAGTATGGATAAATTAGTATTATTTCAAAAGGGAAGCACTTCACGTTTTACCCATGGGAAACAGGCCACTGTGCATTGATGAGAAGTTTTGCCAGATCACAAATATTTTACCATCCTTCCTTGAATCTCCTGCCATCATAATGATTATCCAGCTGATGGTGGTCAACTTCACAGCCACCAACTGTAACTCAATGGGTCTCATTTTAATTATTTGCCAGCAGGCTTATTTTAACCTAGAGACCCATAATAATTTAAAGATAATTCTGGACAGTTAGCTCATTGTACAATGATTTCTGTATTAGGAAAGGTTAAAGAGAGAGAGAGAAAGAGAGAGAGAGTTTTTAGGCCATATTTCAAAAGGCTCTTTTTAAATGTTATTCTAAAGTAAGAGGTGTTTGAAAACACTATCTTACAGCCATTAAAAGATTGAAAAGTAAACATGAAAACACCATCTGATTGAAACATGGTTCAAAAGCAACTTTCCTCATAGAAAATGTATTATCTCCTGCTGCACAGTTTGATATCTTAGTGGAATTGAATAAAACACAATACAAAAAAGATGAAGTGCATGTAGGTTTTATAAAGAAGGTGGTAAGAAGAGACTTATTTTAAAAGTCCTTTGCTCACCTGTGATAGTAAAATAGTTATAAAGTTATTCAATCTGTATTTAAAGAATTACCAGCCATACTTTTTGTTTAAATGATGCCAGTGATGACTTCAATAATCTTTCTCTCCCCCTTTTTCTTTTTTTTTTTTTTTTTTACAAAATCCAACAGAAAGTATTTTAAAAGCATCATGGTAATTATCAGAGTAGCAGAACCAGTTCATGTTCTGGAAACAATGATACCTGTAGGTGAGAGTCACTCCAATT
>NW_006922170.1:759375-770742 GCF_000298275.1 Orycteropus afer afer
TGGTAAGAAGAGACTTATTTTAAAAGTCCTTTGCTCACCTGTGATAGTAAAATAGTTATAAAGTTATTCAATCTGTATTTAAAGAATTACCAGCCTTACTTTTTGTTTAAATGATGCCAGTGATGAGTCTAATAATCTTTCTCTCCCCCTTTTTCTTTTTTTTTTTTTTTTTACAAAATCCAACAGAAAAGTATTTTAAAAGCATCATGGTAATTATCAGAGTAGCAGAACCAGTTCATGTTCTGGAAACAATGATACCTGTAGGTGAGAGTCACTCCAATTACAGGCAAATACCAGATTTGGTCAATGAAATGAGAACAAGATAAAGCACCATTTCCAATCCATATTCCCATTCTGATTACCCCATTCCATGCATTAACATTTCTACTACCTACAGCTCAATATCCCGACTGAGACTCAATTTCATCAGGTTTGAATTCCATCCATGAAAGTAAGAAGGAGCTTGCATGAAATTCCTCCAATAATATGAGGCTCCTCTAGATCCACATCTATCATCATTAAAACTTCATCTTGTGGATCCCACATTACTTTTCTCTGCTCTCACACCACACCCCTTCCTCACTCCCCAAAAAGTGTTTTCCTGAAAGCAGGCTTGCCTTCAAAGCCAAATCAGGAAAGACAAAAGGCAGACAGATGGACTCCATAGTTTTAAAAAAGAATGTGGGTTGAAACATAATGATCAAGGATGAGGAAAAGATAAATAGAAAAGAAAGGCTACCAACTTAACAGGCAGTAATTTTCCCAAAAAGCAGGTGCATCTTTGTTTAAAACACACTCAGCTTGGCTGGTTAATCTCCTATTGAGATAGGACTCTGGAAAACAGAGAGAGAATAAGGGAGATGTGTGTTGTGTGTGGGTGTATGTGTGATGTGTGCTGTGGAGTGGGGTTGGTGACCAAAGTATGCAAACCCAGGTTCAGGGAAAGAAGGAAACTATTGGAAGGTAAACTTCTGGAAGCTGAGCCCCTATCTCACCTCCGTATCCTAATAAAATAAGGTAAATAATAGATGTTTAATAATAACACTGGCTGAAGCAGCAAGCAAACACTGCTTTCCAAAGGATCTTAAGAATCACCTGGGGCAGTTACTTGGAATGCAGGTTTGCAGACTTTGGACTGGAGCTACTGAATCTGAATATCTGGGACAGCGCCCTGGAGAAACTTCCAGCAAGCCCCTCAAGTGCTTTTCATGCACCGGCAAATCTGGAAAACAACGAGATGAGAGGGTGGCCTACAATGGCCACAGGCATGAACTGAAGTCTCTAGGTCCCGAAACATGAGGTCTGAATGAATTATTATCCCACCAAATACTGCTCCAGACTCATCCCCAAAACGGTAGGCAGGAGACAGGGACACGGCCAGGAAAAAGAGAAGTGGAGGGAGCGTTATAAAAACTATCCCGACACAAGTTGCTTGGCAACTTCCTTCCCACTTGTGAACCTGTTAGAAGGATGCTGGCTGAAGATAACTCTAGTAGTAAGACATATCTGAGACCAGGGGTTCTCCCATGATTTGTTGGTGCTGGGAAGAGGGCAGAGCAAAATCTCTTGGGATATAGCTATCTACTCTGAAAGATGGGGTGGAGGGTGGAGGGAGGAGGGTAGAGGGCAGAGGGAGTTGAACAGTAGGTCTCTAGGGTCTCTTCAAGTTCTAAAATAGTGTTCAGCCACTCCTGTGTCTCCTTCTTGCTCCTTTCCTCGCCTGCCACTAATCAACTTGGAGGATGGGGCTCTTTATGCTTTTGACTATGAAAATGACCATTCGGAGGCAGACGCTAGAAACCGACAGTGTCCTGTCTGTCAAGTGTCCCTAGGGGATAGTTTCTCTATATGTCCTTAACTAAAGCTTCCTTTCTTGCCAGTCTTTATAGTTTTCCTCCAACAAAGATTTTTGGCAAATTTCAGAATTGGGTTGCAGAATCTGCAGTGAGAAAAGACTTTTCCAAAGCTATGCTTCTGTATTTGAAAGACAATTAGAGAAAGACTAGCCATGCCCCTTGAAGGCACCAACTTTTCTCCAGTAACCAGTGTAGAGAGCTAAGTATAAACCACCCTCCTCTTGGCTGAATTTTGGCAGCACCCCATCCACAAAGAGTGGCTCCTGCAGCCCCCCAACTCTGAACTGGTCCTGATTCTTCACCTGTGCCCTGATGCTCCCCTGACCACTGAAAACTCTTTAGTGCCTGAGCCCTTGGTAGGCACTGCGCAAAGCTGTTCTGAGCCTGGAGAAGCCAGTGCCCGAGGCCGGAGTCCTTACCCGGGTTAAAAAGCACGGTCCCCTTGAGGTAGGCGTACTCCTTGGTACTGATATCCAGGCTCCAGCACTTGGCAAGGAAGCCCTTGATGGCTTGGACCTCGGCGGCCGAGGGCAGCTGCCTGGCCTCCTGCAGCGGTGCCAACAGTGGCTGCGACATGGGCAGCAGCGGCGGCTCGTCGCCCGCTGCGTCCCGCCGCCTGGTGGTGAGTATCCTCTGCAGCATGCTAGGCTCCGAGGTCTCCACCGTCTCGAAGTGCATGCGGTCCTGGGCCAGCTCGAGCAGGAGCAGCGGCGCCCAGCAGCTGCGGACCAGCACCAGCTGCTGGTCCAGGGGCAGCACCTGGAAGCAGGGCAAGTACTTGACGAAGTGTAGCGTTTTCAACAGGCCGGCCGAGGCCGCCTCACAGACCAACTGGGGGCTCTTGAGGGCCACCAGCCGCTGCGCGCCACACAAGGGGCCCCACCATGGAGTCCCCGGCTGCACGTCGGGCGCTTCCAGAGCCGGGTGCGTTTGCTTTGCGCTCGTGGGCGGGTGGTAGAGCTTGCTGCCCTGGTGCGGGTGGTTGTCTCCGCAGAAGCAGCAGCGGTACAGGAACTCCACGGCCCGCCCGCCGGGCAGCCGTTCTCTGCCCCCTGGCCTCTGTGCGCCGTAGGGGCGGTCCCACCACGGGGCCCCCCGCAGCGCATCGGGCGCCTCTGGAGCCACGTGCGTTTGCCTAGCGCTGGTGAGCAAGCTGTAGAGGATGCTGCCCTGGCGCGGGTGGTCTTCACCGCAGAAGCAGCAGCGGTACACGAATGACACGGCCTGCCCGCCCAGGAGCCCCTCTCTGCCCACTGGCGGCTCGGCGCCGCACGAGCAGCCCCAGCAAGGGCGCCCCAGTCGAGCTTCGGGCGCCTCTGGAGCCGCGTGCACTTGCTTTGCGCTTGTGAGCATGTTGTAGAGGATGCTGCCCTGGCGCGGGTGGTCGTCACCGCAGAAGCAGCAGCGGTACACGAGCGCCACGGCCCGCCCGCCCAGCAGCCTCTCTCTGCCCCCTCGCTGCTCGGCGCCGCAAGAGCAGCCCCAGCACGGGCTCCGCAGCTGCGCGTCGGGCACCTCTGGAGCAGCGGGGGTTTGCTTCGCGCTCATGAGCATGTTGTAGAGGATGCTGCCCTGCCACTGGTGATCCTCGCCCGCCATGGCCCGCGGCGCCCGCAGCCAGGCTCTGCCCAGTGGCGGCCGCCTGGGACCTATTTATACCAAGCGCGCATGCACGCGCGTCGGCCCGTCTCCGCCCGGGCAAAGAAGCAGAGGGGGGCGCGACGCGGCGCTCCAGTGTGGACGCCCGTGACCTCCACGCTTCAAAGGGGGCAGATACTCCTTAATGACTGGAAATGGAGCAAAACGGAGGCAGGAAAACTCCTGGACACTTCCTTCCTTCCCCTAATAACTCTTGTCCCTGCCTTTGGAAGACAGGAGCAGAGCGCCGCAATCTGGGAGTCGGAGCTCTGTTATAACTCTTTTCTGTTGTACCCTGGCATCTAATTGGTTCTTTATTTGGGAGGGCAGGAGTACCTAAAAGGGAGGAAATTTGTTTCTATGCCCTCTTTGTAAACTTTATCAAATGAGCACATTTTGTGTGGCTTATATTTTGTTTATGGATAGGGAGGTTTCATTTTCTGGCAGGTTGGAAAATACAGAACAAGTCGCAGAGGTTAAAGCACGTGGCTGCTAACAGAAAAGGGAGAGGTTGGAACCCCCCAGCCACTACACGGGAGAAAGATGGGACAGTCTGCTTCTGTAAAGATTTACAGCCTTGGAAACCCTATGGGGCAGTTCTACTCTGTCCTTACAGTCACTCTGAGAATAGACTGGATGACTATGGATTTGGTTTTACTAGCAGTTATCAGCATCATCAGGGAGCTTGTTAGAAACGCCCAATCTCAAACTCAAATCGGAACTTCTGACTCTGAATCTGCATTTTAATGATTCCCAGGGGTTTTGCTTGCAGTTTAAAGTTTGAAGAGCACTGGTCTCAAACTGCCATTGCGTCATGGAGACTCATAGTGACCCCTCAGGACAGAGTAGAACTGCTCCATAGGGTTTCCAAGGCTGTAAATCTTTTCTGGAACAGACTGCCTCATCTTTCTCCCATGGAGCATCTGGTGGCTTGGAACTGCTGACCTTTTGGTTTGCAGACAAATGCTTTAACCACTCTGCCACCATAGCTCCTCATGCTATCATAAGGTTTCCGTTTGATTCTATCATTATTTATGAATGTCCATTATGTCCTAGATGCTGTGTTAGACAGCTAGGGTAGTATCCCCAAGTCTGGGCTAAAATGTTATTATCTTGCCGCTTTTAGTTTCTCTGGGACCTGGGAATTCTGAGTTTAGGAGGAAAACCCAGGAGACTCTCATTTTGTGTTCAATCTGAAATTTCATTCTGCCTGTGAGAGGCTCTTATCACACAGCAGTTAAATCTCTGGCAAGGGCACCAGGTTACCTTGATTTTATTCCCCACCCTACCACTTTGTAGTTCTGTGACCTTGGGCAACTGCGTTAGTTTCCTCTGCTGCTGTAACAAATGACCACAAATTTAGTGGTTTGAGACACCACATATTTATTATGTTATGTTCTGGAGGTCAGAAATCGGAAACCAGTTTCAGTGGGCTGAAATCAAGCTGCTGTTCCTTCTGAAGTCTCTCCTCTTTTCCAGCTTCCACAGGCTGCTCACATTCCTTGGCTCTGGGCCACATGACTCCCATCTCTGCGTCTGTCATTGTATCTCCTCTGACTCTTTTAAGGATCCTCATAATTACCTTGGGCAAACTCAGTTAATCCAGGATAATTGCCCCATCTGAAAGATCTGCAAAGTCCCTTTTATCATGTAAGATAGCATATTCACAAGTATTGAGGATCAGGATTTAGGTATCTTCTGGGGCCTATCATAGGAAGTTTCTTAAGCCATCTGTGCCTCCATTTCTCATTTGTAAATTGTGGACAATGGTCCTCATACATGAGTTAATTCATGAAAAGTGTGGAGAAGAATGCCTGTACATAGTAAATGTTGGATGTATCAAATGTTATTTAGCCTTTTTCAAAGATAATATGAGATAACTTCAGGATAACAAATCATACTCACTGCCATTGAGTCTGTCCCAACTCATAACAACCTCTCCTTGGGTTTCCAAGGCAGCATCACTACGTAAGTAGATTGCCCAAACTTCCTTCCGAGGAGTGACTGGTGGGTTTGAACCACCAGCCTTCTGGTTAGCAGTCAAATGACTTAGGCACAATGTCACCAGAGTAAGGAGTTAATAATGCACCGTCACCACCATTATTCTCTCTCGCCTAGGGAAGTCCTCCCTCATCCATCATCACCACCACCTGGAAGCTGTCTACTTTTTCTGCATGTGCACATTTCTTGGCCCAGACTGGAAGCACTGGATAGGTTGATTGGTCCACAACCGTAATATATATTGGCAATACTATTTCAGTGTCTGTTTCATTATTTGCCATTCCAACATTCAACCTACTGTTTTAGGTATTCTTTATTGTTGCTTTAGCAATCAATCTTCCTTATGAATCCATTGACTGGCCTGGCTGAAAAATCTTGCTTACCTCAGACCCTACCTTCAGTAGCCACAGTAGTGGTTACTTTTTATCATATTACCTAATTTTATTTTCTTCCTAACACTTATTAGAACCTAATATGATTTATTTATTTAGTTGTTGGATGCTTGTTGATTGTCTCCCCCTGCTAGTATAAAAATCCCTGGAAGGATAAGGATATTTCACATCTTTTAGCAACTAAAAGAGTGTCTGGAACATAATAGATGCTCAAGAATATATTCTTTGGCCAAGTGCACCTTTAGAGAGAGAGAAGGATATGGCTACTATCCTCAACATAGAGGGCAAGCATCATCACACAGCTATTGCTGCATTGACCCTGGAAGGAGGAGAAATTAGCAGGCCCTGTTGTTTCGGAGCTTTCTGGAGGCCCATTATGATACTCAGAGTGGGACAGGCACTGTAGCAAAGTAAGAAGACAGTTGGGTTAACACTGGTTCACTTTTTAATGATGTAACATTGAGCAATGCATTTAACGTGAGCCTTTTAATCTATGAAATCAGAAAAAAAAAATGCTATCTACTAATTTTAATATATGAACCCTGGCCCTACATCTTTCAAGAGTCTTTCTAAACTCTTTGTATCTCATCAACTATGTTTTAAATATCCTAGTAACTTAAACTCATTTTTGTAACTTTAATTATTCACACTTCACACATTTTTGATGCCTTTAACTTTGACTTTCAGGCAATGTCTAGAATTGAAACTAACATGCAGTGCTGAGAACCATGTACTATATTGTAATATTGAGAACTTGGTTATAATTCTTGTTCTTTCCCAGGAGCAGAATCTTTAGATTTTCTTACTTGTGCTTTTCTTGAAGTTGTAATTCTCTGTTCACAATGCTGAAGGACTTCCTAGGTTCTTTGGATTGACTCATTCTAAGGAGAGAGTGACTCCTTGTCCTTCACAAGTATTCACCCTTGGAAACGTCAAGAGAAAACTGACTTCATCTTTCCACTTTCCATTTTTTTTTTCCCCCTGAACTAATAGCTCCCGAGGAACAAAATCACCCAACTACACCGGGGCAGAGATTCACACTAAGTAATACCAACCTGCTGGTTGCAATGGGATTAGTGAAGACATAACCCCCTAAGGCAGGCACACGCTTCTTCATTTGATTTGTTCCATGTCCTCAGACCACTGTGACAGCTAGACAAAAGGACACTCATCAACCGCAGCTGTCATGTGCTCAGTTTGTCGACAACTGCAATTTGGATATTTACACTGACTCATTGTGAGATGACCTTGGTCAGTTGGACACTTGCTCTGCAGAATCCATTATCTGTTCCAACTCAGGGAGGGAGTAAAGCCACTCTGTCTGCCTGAATGCAACCTTCAACTTCAAAGTAATGCAATTTTCTCTAAAGGCTCCAGGAGTGAAGTACAGGTGGGGATAAAACCGTGTAAAATTGTAAAACTGACCTTTGCACAGTAAGCTGCTCTTGACCTGGGAAGGCACAATGATCTGAAACATGATAGGAATTTTCAATCTGGTTTAAAAGCTGAACTGCTTCAGGATTCAGTTCCTTCAGTAAACAGTAAACAAGGATGAAAAATAGTGTTTTTCTTGTTTTTCAAGGTAAATATTGGGTAAACACGATTGTAGAACAGTGGCTGATAAACCCCAAGAGATGGCCTCACTCCTTTCCCTTTTAACATGCAGAATGTTTAAAGCTATATTTATGGGAGAATTAATAGACTTTAGCTGCTGACTCATGAAACCTCAAAAGACGATCAAATCATTATCTATTTCTTTCACATGAGCTACAAAGAAGGTAATCAGCTGCTTTAGGGGTCACAGAGTTGCTGAGCTGGAATTATGACTCTTACACTTCTTGTGATCCTGAAATCCTTTAAAATCAACTTTCCCAATGTGTCAAATAACCACAGTGTTCAAGGAAATCCACTTCCCAAATCAATTTATTTTACTGAATCTACCAATTTTGAATCTATCCCAATATCTAGTGCTGATCAAATTGTCTAATGATTAAATCCTATTGACTTGTCCATTGGTTGACAAGCTGTTAAATTGATTTAACTGATCAGTTTTAAAATTGATACTCTGTTGGTCCACATAGCTATAACTTCTTATCGTGACGGTAATTTTCAGTGCAGACTACTCTTGTATCGGGCTCTGGAACTGTTATAATATTTCTTACTAGGATATGATTTTATTTCCCCTCCAGCTTTTCTTAGAAAACTGCTCCCCACAATTATTCTATCTAAAGTGCTTTATACATTGCCTGGCATATTGAAAGCACTCAAACATTCTGCTGAATGAAGCCATGAGTATGACGTCTCTTCCACATGTAAGGATCATTTAACTTCACTAGGTTGCCCAACCTTTGCTCCTTTTTCCCTGATTGTGTGGACTGTAACAATTTTTCTAGGCAGGTCCCTTCTGCCAAATACTAGCTACCTGTCTTAACCACTCTGATTTCTAGTTTGATAATCTGTTAAATGAGCATAAATATACCTTTTGTGTTTATGGCACAAAGTTGTTGAATGTATTAAATGATTTAATATATATATTTAAAAACATTAACAGTACCTTACAAATGTGAGTTATTGGAGTAAGATTGCAATTTGGTGAAGTTGGAAGCATCAGACCTTGTGAAGTGATATACTGCCTAAGCAAATTAAATTTGTGCGTTTGAGATTATCTGTACATTGGCGTAGTGCCTAAGGCATTTGACTGCTAACCAGAACCACCAGCCACTCCTTGGAAGGAAGATTGGGCAATCTACTTGTGTACTGCCTTGGAAACCCAAGGAGGGGTTGCTATGAGTCAGATCTGACTCGACGGCAGTGAGTTTGGTTTTGGGTTTGGTACATATACATATTAAATGCATTTGAAATAAGGAATCACTACCAGCCACTCCTCGGAAGGAAGGTTGGGCAATCCTACTTCCGTAGTGATACTGCCTCGGAAACCCAAGGAGGGGTCGCTATGAGTCGGGGCCGACTCGACGGCACATAACAACAACAACAATAGTTGATAATAAATCCGTCATGTCTGGAGTTAAATGCATTTAACATAACTAGTGCCATAAACCTAATTGCATTGTCTGAGTTCACAAAGGCAACCATATGAAGAACAAAAAGTGTGTGAATGTATATAAGTGAAATTTCTTTGCTTCAAACCAAAGGCTGCTGATGAAGAAAATCAAGACCTTTACTTCCAAACTAATGTTTTTATTATTATGGGTGTTGCTGGGATGAGCACTGCATTCATGTCCTTGCGAAGGTGATCCCAAGAAGCAGTCATGAGGCTGAAGGAAGTGTGAACCTGGGAAGGAGGAAAAGCCAGTACAAAAGTATAATACTGAGGGCATTACTGTGGACAACATGGGTGATTCTGCCAGGACCTTCAGAGAAACATACATAGTGCCTCTCGGAGTTATCTGCCCAAAGGAGGTGACAGCAGCATTTATCTACTAGTTTCCATTGCCCAAGGTTGAAGATTGTCACTGAGTTTTTCCACAGATATCCATGGTGTTGCAAAATGCAGCCAGCATGAAAAAAATCACAACTTGTATGGAACTGTCCACCCAGCTGAGGTTGGAATCAGAGAAATTGGCAAGAAAATACAAGGCAGAGAACCAGAGACATCTGATAGGAAAGCTCATGGCCAATCATCCTTAACTTGTTGCCATAAGGTCAGTTGGTTGAAGCAGCACAATAACTACCTCAAGACTCCTATGCTGAACTTGTTCATCCTGAAAATGTTACCGTTATGTCCCAAGACGGTCAATTCTTTAGATAAGGAGTAGGAGAAGCATGAAGGAACATTATTCAGCCTTGAATATTAATTTGTCTTGCCTGAACACTTATTCAGCTGTATTGTCAGCCATTATATTATAACCAAAACCAAACCAGTGCCACTGAGCTGATTCCTACTCATAGTGACCATAGTCTTTCCAAGGCTGTAAATCTTTATGGAAGCAGACTGCCTCATCTTTGTCCCATGGAGCAGCTGGTGAGTTCAAACCACCAACCTTTTGATTAGCAGCTGAATGTTTAAACCACTGTGCCACTAGAGCTCCTTATTCTATTATGGTAATGATGATGGTGATGGGAAGGTATTGGATCTGGGTTACATTCTGAAGATAGCATTGGTAAAATTTGATAAGATCTATAATAGAATCTTTTTTGTTTGTTTTTTTGTTTTTTATAATAGAATAATAATAAAAAGTCTATTATAGATAGTGGCTGAACCTCCCCCCACTGTTTATAAGTAAAACAACAAAATTTCACCAGATAACCACATATTTGCAAAATTAGGGGTTGTGGCATTACCTTCCCATCACCACCATCATTACCCCCCTGGCCCAAGCCACCATTAAATCTGACCTCAACTCTCCCAAACTCCTCACTGATCTTCTGCTTCCCTTAGAGCTCTGCCTACAGTTAGTTGTCCAAAAAAGTCAGAATAATTCTTAGAGCTAAGTGAGACTGTGAGTGTCTACTGCTAAAAACCTCCAATACTTTTCCATCACACTTAGAATTTGTAAGTGATGAACTTGTGTATTTGACTGAGAAAATTTCTAAGCAAAATCTTGAAGGTGCAGCCTGCTTTCTCCTTGTTGCTTATAATAAAATGCAGGGGGACAGACAGAAATTGAGGAATGAGCTGTGCAAAATGGAATCAGAACTTGAAGATTTGGAATATTTTATTGTAAACTATCTCAGCAGAAATGCTGACAGCTTAGGCGAAGGGGATAGACAGAATTGAATGAAGGAACATTGTCTGCCTCCTTGAATTCTACAGGCAGGAAACAGGCTAATGGAAGTACTTAGCTGAGGCCATTTGTTGTCCTTTAAGAAAAAGAAAGGATCCGGGGGTAGGGCCACTTCTTCTTCAGTTCCAGAGGGCAGTACCACCTCTTGTTTTTGGAGACTGGGGCTCATGCTCCAAGCCAAGGAGGCAGGGCACCAATCCAGTGGGCTGGGAAAGTGGGGCTGATGCCCAGGACAAAAGGATGACTGTCCAGAGTCTGGAGGGTGAAGCTACTGCTCAGATTGGCCTAGAGGACAGAGAATTGTTATTAAGCCTTGAGATCTAATGAAAATTTCCCTGCAAGTTTCAGACTTGCTTGATATTTATAACCCCTTGTTGCTTTCCCTCTAATTTTCCCCACTTGGGATGGGAATGTGTACCTTATGTCTATTTAACCATTGTACTTTGGAAGCAGATAACTTTTATCCTAGGTTTCTCAGGTCCACAGTGGGAGAGGAATTTTGCCCTAGGATAGACCATATCCAGAATCTCACCAATATCTAAGTTAGATAGATGATATGACATTTTGGAGTTATAGTGAATTCTAGAATGGATTAAGATTTTGGGGGATGTTGAGATAGGGTAAATATATTAGGGTAAATAAGGAAGGTTGGGCAATCCTACTTCTGTAGTGATACTGCCTCGGAAACCCAAGGAGGGGTCGCTATGAGTCGGGTTTGACTCCACGGCACATAAC
>NW_006922170.1:771192-773631 GCF_000298275.1 Orycteropus afer afer
CTGGTGGTTCAAATCCACCAGCCACTCCTCAGAAGGAAGATGGGGCAATCTACTTCTGTAGTGATACTGCCTCAGAAACCCAAGGAGGGGTTGCTGAGTCAGGTCTGACTCGGCAGCACATAACAACAACAACAACAGCATCAAAAGCTAAAAGGGACAAGGAAAGGATTTCCCCTAGAAGTGACATAGAGAGCATAGCCCCGTTGACACTCTGATTTTGAACTCTCAGTCTCCAGAAATGTGAGAAAATAAATTTCTGTTCTTTAAAGCCATCTACTTTGTTGTATTTTGTTATGACATCCCTAGGAAACTAAGACATTGTATCTCCCATGAGAACATATACTCTATGAGAGTAGAGACAGTGGAATTTGGTGCTGTTCCCACAGCACCTGGCACACGGTAGTTTATGAATAATGTAGACTGGTTATTTTCTAGGTCTACTGCACTCAACTGCTACCCTGGCATTTCTTTTCATTCTCCTGTTGATTGAGCAAGCTCAATCACGGATATTCCATAAAAAGTTTCTGTGTTAATTACCTGAACAACTATCCAGTAACCTACTCCTCTCTCTGCTTTGGGAGTCTATTTCAGGGCCAACCTTCTCAGCAGCTTTTACTTTTATGTTTTCTGGGTCATGTTTCTCTCTGCTCTGGTTTATCTGTCAGTGTAACCAAAGCTCCCTTCCATCTTTCAAAAATTTGTCAAAATCTCTGTGCCACTGATGGTTTCCTTCTCAAAACTGTAATGGATTTATCCTATCTGTACCATTTATTTTTTTTATTTCAATAGGACTCTGTGAGGAGAGATAAATGTATGTGCTTCACCTGCTACCTTGAGCCATAAGCTCCCAGTCGACAATTTATTAAGCAGGAAACTGTTATGCATTTTAGTTGGAAGAGCAAATAAAAATGAGTGATAATTTAGATGGAGTGAAAATGATAACCTGGCTTTTATCAAACCACCCTCACCAAAAGTAAACAAATTGGCAATGTTGTTGTTAGGTGCCATTGACATTGTTCCAACTCGTAGTGACCCTATGTGCAACAGAACAAAATATTACCCGGTCCTGCGACATCCTCACAATCTTTGTTATGCTTGAGTCGATGGACATTAAAATTCTGAAGCGCCTTTAACAATTCAGAAAGAAGACTGGGCAATCTACTTCCATAGAGATACTGCCTTGGAAACTGAAGGAAGGGTCACTATGAGTCTGAACTGACTGATGGCAGTGAGTTTTTTTAAACAATTCCAGGAGATGATTCTCCAGGAGTTTTGTTTAGTTGAGGATTCTGCATGTGGGTATGTGAACACACACAGTCATATGTGTGAATGTATGTTGTCTTTGTGAATTGTACAGTGTGAAGGAGTGTCTCAAGGATTTAGCCAAAAGTGGTCCAGAGCCCACAAGGTTCAGGGAGGTAGAATGTGATTTACAGTCTGGGAAAGGGGAACTTCCAGAGCCACTTCTGTGATCTTCGTCCAACTAGAGTTCTGATGGATAAAAGAGGTGCCATTAGGACTTCCAGTAAGATGGAGGAATAGGCAGACAAGTGACACAGACCCTGTTCAACAAAGAAAAGAAAAACCAATGGACAGAGATACAGAAGATATTCCTGGAGGCCTGAGCCTTGAAAGGAACTATACAGAAGTGGATTAGGCACCAACTAGTGGAAAAACCTGAACAAAACCAGTGAGTACAGACACGGTCGGAGCTGCAGACTGTCAGCTACCCTGATGGGACCAATAGCCTGAATATTTCCAGGTGGTGTTGGGACCTGAGAATTGACCTAAAGATCAGCCCTGGTCACCAAGGGCTGCAGGGACGACTGTGCTGGTGGCCTATGACTAGGAAAGGAAACAGCAGGGAGGGAGACAACCTGAGCTGTTGACTTTCCACTGTCCAGAGGGTGCAGCCATTTTGATTGTTTACACGTGGCAGCTATTTTGGATATTTAAAGTGACCGAGGGTGTAGCCATTTTGATGTTTATAAGTGGCAGCCATTTTGGATACTTAAAGTGACTGAGGGAGCAGCCAATTTGAATGTTTATAAGTGACAGCCATTTTGTATATTTAAAGTGACTGAGGGTGCAGCCATTTTGAATCTTTGCAAGTGGCAACCATTTTAGATTTTAAAGTTATAGCATTCTCATTTGGATTCCAGGGACCTAAAAATAGGCTCTGTTTGCCAAGGTTGGCAGGGACATATGAGAGGCTGACAATAGGAAAGGAGACAGGTGGTGAGCATATAAGTGCTGTCAACTAGTGAATAGAGGAACACAGGAGAGTACCCTGCTCATGTAGATAACATACATACAAAACAAAGAAAACGAAAATCGTGGGCAAGTCACTCCAACATATAATCATCAGTTAAATATAAACACAAACATGTCACAATGCCTCGGAGACAACAGAGCATCACAGTCCACACAAAGAAGCAA
>NW_006922170.1:774878-784351 GCF_000298275.1 Orycteropus afer afer
CGCTTTAGTTTTGTGTATTTCACTGTACATAAATTATATTTCAATAATGCGTTTTTAAAAAAACCCTCAAAACTGTGAGAAAATAAATTTGTTTGTTAAAGCTATTCACTTGTGGGTTGGCACATAACAACAACAACAACATTCACTTGTATTTCTGTTATAGCAGCACTGAATAATTAAGACAGACTTTGGTACCAAGAAATGGGGTGCTGTTCTGAAAAATACCTACAATGTGGAAGTAGTTTGGGGGCTGGAAGAGTTTTAAGATACCTAATAGTAAATGGCTAGATTGCCTTGAAGGGACTGTTAGTAGAATTATGGACATCAAAGGCAATTCTGGTGAAGCCTGAGAAGAAAGTAAGGAAAATTGTAGAAAAAGTCTCTACTGTCTTGTTGTTAGGTGCTGTCGAGTCTGCTCTGACTCACAGTGAGTCTATGTACAACAGAACGCAACACTGCCCAGTCCTGTGCCAGCCTCACAATATTTGCTATACTTGAGCCCATGATCACAGCTACTGTGTCAATCCATCTCATTGAGGGTCTTCCCCTTTTTCGCTGCCTACTTTACCAAGCATGATCTCTTTCTCCAGGGACCAGTCCCTTCTGACAACATGACTAAAGTACTTGAGACAAAGTCTGGCCATTCTTGCTTCTAAGGAGCATTCTGGCTGTACTTCCTCCAAGACAGATTTGTTCATTCTTCTCTACTGTCTCAGAGAGAAGATATGGTGCCAACAACAGAATGTTGCTAGAAATGTAGACATTAAATGTGCTTCAGATGAGGCTTTAAAAGAAAACGATAAACATGTGATTGGACAATGGAAGAAGCGTGATGCTTTTTATTCATTGGCAAAGAACTTGTCTGGATTATGTTTAAATGTTTGGTGGATGGTGGAGATTTTAAGTGATGAGCTGAGGAGATTTCTAAGCCAAATCTTAATGGGACTGCATGGCTTCTCCATGCCACTTATAGTGAGAGGAAAGAGATGGACTTAAAAGTGAATTCTGCAAAATGACAACAAAACTTAAAGCTTGGGAAAATTCTGTTGTACCACCTAAGGACACATGTCTGAGAATTTTCACCAAGGACATGGCTACACAATCTTTTGTTAAAGACATTAAGCCTGTGACTGATGGTTATGACCAACTACCACAGCAGAAAACACATCAGCTCAGATTGAAGGGAACCGATAACAAAAGAAAAGAATGCTAACTACTTGCATACTCTGGGGAGATACACCCCTTAAATTAGTGAACCATGAGACATCACAGGGGTAGCATCCACATAGAGGGAAGGCTAGGCAGACAGGAATGCATGGATAAAAAGGGAGGGGGGTGGTCTCAGTAATCAAGGGAATGAGAGGGAGGAGAGTTTTTTATGGTTTGGGGATTGTAATGGGGCTGTGAAATTAAATGTGCATGAACTGTTGAATGTAAAACAAATCTGCTTTGTAAATTTGCACCTAAAGCACAATAAAAAAGAAAAAGAAAAGAGGTGCCATTAGGGCCCAGTACCTAAAGATTGATTCAATAACCACTCAGCAACATTTGAAGTGAGTATTCGATACAAAAGAAAGGTCACATACAAGCAAGAAATTAGGCTTTTCATAACAATTCTGCTAAAACTCCACCAAAACTAGAAGCATTTTTCATGTAAATAAAATATAGTTTGCAATTTCTGCAGCATCTAGAACTGTATGTGAGAGGGAGACAACGTGTTATCAGAACCTTTAATTCTGCAGATTAAATTTAATCTCAAAGTAAATACTTCGTTTTCAGACAGAAAAGATCATTCTAATTGGGTTTACACTGTTTGGCATCCGTTAAATGTTCATTTAACATGCTAAATTATGAGTATACATCGGTTTGCTTGGTGTCTTTTAAAAGTTCTTTGATTAAGGGCCAGTACAGCATAGCCTTCATATATCAAGACCATCAAATCCCATTCAAATGGTAAACTGAATAGTATGCTGTTTGTCTAAGCACAAATCTAGGCTGTATTTAATTAAAGCACAGTTGACTTTTCATGTGCACTTGAACAATTACTTATAATGTAAAAGGTATGGCCAAACAATGGCCACACACGTTGTTGGTGTTGTTATTGGCTGCCGAGTTGGACCCAACTCACAGCGACCCCTTCCTGGGTTTCTGAGGCAATATCACTATGGAAGTAGATGGCCCAACCTTCCTTCCAAAGAGTGGCTGGTGGGTTTGAACTGCCAGCCTTCTGGTTAGCAGTCAAGTGTCTTAGGCACTATGCTACCAGAGCTCCTGGCTGCACACATAGTCAAAATGAAAATGTTCCTTGATAGTCGCAAACAATATTTTTTTTAAAATGTCCTTAAATGGTTTTATAGGAGCTTTATAAAACTGTACAAAAAAAGAGTTGATGCTTTTTTTTTTGCCTTGTTTTTTGTCCATATTTTTTTTATCTCTATAAAACTGTACAAAAAAAGAGTTGATGCTTTTGAGTTGTGCTGGCAAAGAATGCTGAAAGTACCATGGACTGCTAAAAGAACTAACAGATCTGTCTTGGAGGAAGTGCACCTGAAATGCTCGTTGGAAGCGAGAATGGCCAGACTTCCTCTCACCTATTTTGGTCATGTTGTCAGAAGGGACCATTCCTTGGAGAAGGATGTCATGCTTGGTAGGGTGGAGGGTTGACGAAAGAGGGGGAGGCCTTCAACGAGATGGATTGACACAGTGACTGTGATGATGGGCTCAAGTATAGCAGGGATTGTGGGGCTGGCGCGGGATTGGGCAGTGTTTTGTTCTGCTGTGCATGGGGTCGCTATGAGTTGGAAACGACTTGACGGCACCTAACAACAACAACAACAAGTTCTGGCTATACAAAGTGTGGTCCTCAGACCAGCAACATCAGTATCACCAGGCAACTTGTTAGAAATGCAGAAGCTCAGGCCTCACCTGAGACCTACTGAATGAGAACCTGCATTTGACCAAGATCCTTAGGTGATTTGTGTACATTAAAGTGTGAGAATCACTCTGTAAATCTCTGCTTCTGAAACTTGGTTGCACATTGGTATCACCTGGGGAATTTAAAAATTATTGAGGACTGGAGCTTTTTGCAGCTTAGCCAGGAGCTCTGATGGCACAGTGGTTAAAGAGCTCAGCTGTTACCCAAAAGGTTGGTGGTTCAAACCCACCGGCTGCTCTATGGGAGATAGATGTTTCAGTCTGCTTCAGTAAATATTTACAGCCTTGGAAACCCTATGGGGCAGTTTTACTCTGTCCCGAGATCCCTGTGAGTCAGGATCAACTGGAAGGGAGTGGGTTTTATGTTTGGGGAGTCTAGTATGGGGTGTGGGCTGAGCATAGAGAGTTTTAAACACTCCCCAGGTAATTCTAATGAGCACCTATTTCTGAGAATCATTGATCTTAAAAATAAGATTCAACATTATAATAATTACTAGTAAGATTTTGGTATAAGGAACTGTTCAGAAAGCACAAATGAAAGCAAACATAGGGACTGTAATTAATGAAAATATTTCCTGCCATCATCATATCAATACTGGTTAGTTTGTCAGGTAGGTTAGCAGAATGATAAGAGGATAGAAGAGAAGTGGTGGTGGAGACGAGTAGGAGTTAAAACATGGGGTGAGACATGGGAAACTGTTGTTGTTGTTGTTGTTATGTGCCATCGAGTTGCCCTGACTCATAGCGACCCCTCCTTGGGTTTCTGAGGCAGTATCACTACAGAAGTAGATTGCCCCATCTTCCTTCTAGGCTTTTCAAAATACTAAAATACACAGTCTTCAACAGCTAAGGTTCAGTACATAAACCAGTGTGACTGGCAAAGAGTCAGCACCAAATTCACTTTTGGAAAATAGAGACCCCAGGAAATGACAAATGATTCTCTTGTGCTTCTCTACCTTGTTGATGACATTGATATAGTACATGGCACCTAAGGAAGTCATAAAAAGAGAGTGAAAGGCCAGGTGATATCACTGCCTTAGCTTAAATCCTCATAATCTCTCGATTGTTTTATAGCACTGAACTCCTAACTTGCTCACTGTCTCCCATTGTTCTGTCACCTTGCCCATCTTCCACATGCCACCAGAGCGATCTTTCTAAAGTATGATTCTAATCCTATCACTCTCTTGCTTAAAAAACACTCCATTAATCATAGCACTATTCATAATAGCAGAAAGATGGAAACAACCTATGTGCCCATCAACGGAGGAATGGATCAACAAACTATGGTACATACACGCAATGGAATACTATGAAATGTTAAAGAATAACAATGAATCTGCAAAACACCTTATAACATGGATGAACTTAGAGGCCATTATACTGAGTGAAATTAGTGAAAAGGTCAAATATTGTATGAGACCACTATTGTGAAAAATCAAGAAAAGGGTTTTACAAAAACATATTCTTTGATGGTTGTGAGGTGTGTGTAGGGAAGGGAGGGTGTTTTGGTCCTCTAGTGCTGCTCTAACAGGAAAACCACAAATGGATGGCTTTAATAAACAGGGATTTATTCTCTTACAGTTCAGGAGGCTAGAAGTCTGAGTTCAAAATGTCAAGCTTTAAAAGCTGGGTGAAGACCCCTCAACCTTGGGCTTCAGCTCTGCCTCTAGCTCCCGGCCCACTGAAGCTGGAGGTATCTTTTAACTCAGGCAGCTGCTGGCTGCCAAGGCTGAAAAACCCAAGGTCAACAAGTAAAATGGCACAGTCCTGAGATTATCAAGCAACATAGCAGGGCAAAAGTTCAAGTCCAGAAACAGTCTCAAGATTGAGAGACAACATGGCAGGCCACCGGGATGAAGACTCGGCCCAATGCAGGATCAAGATGTGCCAAAAAGCTCGATACCTTTCTCAAAGCATGTTCTTGTATATTGGAAACAGACCAGCTGTGGCAGCTACTCCCAGTAGATTCCACCATGGAATTGATTACCAATCTCCTCATGGGGAATCACTACATCCAGCTGCCCAGCCACTCATAACCAGGCCCAGCCAAGTTGACACATAACCTTAACTACCACAGATGGTAAGCCACTAACTAGAGGGGAGACACATATTAACTTGGGTGAAGATAAAAATTTAAAAAAGAAAATAAAAGACTGCCACACAGAAAAAAAAAATCACAAGTAGGTCTATATAAACTCCATGATTTTTTTTTTTTTTTAAAAAAACCTCCAAACACACCACATCATGTGAAGAATTGTCTCCTTACCATAATGGGTCCAGGCTGGAACTAAGATTCATTGAGAAGTAGTTCTTTTATTCTTGAACCCAAATCTTTGAGGTAGGTGTTACTGTTCCCATTGTACAGATTAAAAAACTAAAGCTCTATGCCAGGGGATAATATTTAATGATAGTAACAAAATTAGAACCCTGACCTGCCTGTGTCTTCTCTTCCTCCCTAACATGGTATACAAGAGCCCCATAATCTAACAACCTTTCTGAATTCATCTCCTTACCTTTCCCGCATATAGTAGAAACTCCCACAGGCGCTGTTGCTGTTAACCCATGACCCATGACCACCCCATGCACAACAGAATGAAATGTGCCCACTCCTGTGATATCCCTATGATTTGTTGCAGATCAGATCATGTGGTCCATACGGGTTTTTTTTTTCCTTCTTTTTTTTCAAGGTGCTTGATTATGACTAAGAAGCTTTCATAACTTTGCCCCTGATATGCTCTACTACATTGATGGTTATATTTGCAGCAATATATAAATACATAGGTAGAAATATCCTCTGTCAAACCCATATATATTCATGTCCCAGTTGCCTCCCCACCCCTGTTCAGCTTGAGAGTCTATCTATGTATCCACTCACAGATTATTGTTATTACTGTTATTGCAGGATTGTGTATGTGATGGTATTCACCTCTGTTGCCTTTAATGTTTGTGCTCTTCCCTGTTTCTTCCTCTGCCTTGATTGTTTTGTGCTGACCTCCCCTTTATTGCATATTGCCTTTCTCTTCACCAAAGTAAATACATGTCTACCCTCTAGATAGTGATTTACCTTCTTTTCCTCCCGCCTCTGGTAACTTTCAGAGTGATTCTTTCCATGTGTAAACCTTTTCTTAAGTTTTTATAGTAGTGCTCTCATACAATATTTGTCCTTTTGTGATTGACTAATTTCACTCAGCATAATGTCCTCTAGGTTAATCCATGTTATGTCTTGCAGATTCATCATTATTCTTTACCATTGCTTTATATTCCATTGTGTATATGTACCATTTGGAAGGAAGGTTGGGCAATCTACTTCCGTAGTGATACCGCCTCCGAAACCCAAGATGGGGTCGCTATGTGTTGGGTCCGACTCAATGGCACATGACAACAACAACATATGTACCATAGTTTGCTTATCCATTCCTCTGTTGATGGGCACTTAGGTTGTTTCCATCTTTTTGCTATTGTGAATTATGCTGTGATACACATCGGTGTGCATATATATGTTGGCATCATGGCTTTTATTTGTCTAGGATATATCCCTAGTAGCAGGATTGCTGGATCATATGGTATGTGTATTTCCAACTTCTTAAGGAAGCTCCATACTGCTTTCCACAGTGGTTGTACCATATTGCAGGACTGCCATCAGTGTATGAGGGTTCCAGCTTCTTCACACCCTTACCAGCATTTTGATTGGCTGATTTTCAGAAGTAGATTGCCAGGCCTTTCTTCCTACTCCATCTTAGTTTGCAAGCTCAGCTAAAAACTGTCCAGCATTATAGCAACACACAAACCATACTGACAGAATGGGTGGTGGCTGTACATGAGGCTGGAAATTAATTATGGGTCTTTCTCACCAAAAGTGAGAATTCTACCACTAATCCACTAATGCTCTCTCTCCACATATCTTACACATCCCCAAACACATCATACTTCTTGCTATTGTTTTAAAAAATTAATTTTCCTTCACTCCTTTATACTTTTGAACATGATATTTCTTGTTTCTAGAATGTCTTCCTTTTAGAAAATCATTGAACTCTTGCATAGTTTTCCAAATTCAAATTCAGTGTTATTTTGTACTCAGAACATTCCCTAGATCCCTTAAATAAGATTTGTCTCTTTCTTGGTGTAATCATAATACTTTCCACACACTCTAATAGCTTTCAACAAATTTTTTGTAATTATTTTGGTGCACTTATTGTCTATCATAGGAAAGTTCTTGAAGATTCAAATGAATCTTATTAATTACTATAAACAGCATCTTCTTCATCTTAAGATCTACATCAGTTAGCTTGGGCTAAGTTACACTGCATCACAAATAATTGCCAAATCTCAGTGACCTGTATTTCTTGCTTATGATATCATGGATTGTCTGTGGCTTTCTTCTATGTTTTCTTTACTCCAAAACCTAATTTTATTAAAGAATTTCCATCAATAACATGGCTGTTTTCATGACAGAGGGAAAAGAGATAAGACAACCTATAAGATTGTAAATCTTATTATTGCAACCAACATACATCACTTCTACCCATAGTTCATTGACTAAAGCAAGTCACATGGCTACTTCCAATTTCAACAGGGCCATGAAATATAATTCCAATGAAGAAAGAGGTACTTCAAGTCACCTGGCCGAGCCTGATGTCAACTGGACAGGAATATGTAAGTCTTCCTTCAGTAAGAGTATGCAATGAACCATATCATCTACCACCCTGAATACCATCCTCTTGGTTACTACAGGAGGGTAGTGAAATGTTGATTCTATTTGGCATTCATTAGCCATTTAACAAGCTAATTAAGTGGCTCCAGAAACGTTTTTCTTATTTGTTAACATTTACCAAGTAAAAAGGTGGTCTAAGAAGGTTAAATTTGATTAACAAATGCTACCTCCCCCAAAAAAGGAGAGGATTTTTGCTGACTAATCCATGTCTTCTACATTTAATATACCACTATCATGGAGATATTAATCCATAAAGATATTAACATGTTAATGTGTGATAATGCAAGTGTGTTTAATTATCATGAAAGTTTTATTCCAGTATTTATGTTTCAAGTGTTCCATGTACATTTTTATATGCCATGTTGCTGCTACAAATGGTGTGAGGCTCCTTTGAAACATTAGTGGATAACATTCAGTTTTCTGTAGAAATAATTCTGAAGATAAACCAGACAGAGGCATTTTGCCCAAGTGTGAGCAATTAACTCAAATAATTACAAATAAGTTTTATACCTAAAATTTTGATTTAATTTTTATTGAAATAACTGTGAGAGTATGTATATATACACAGACAACGGAAAAATTCAAGCTCTGTCAACAAGTGTATTTTTCAATGTGTCCCTGCATATTTAAATATCTGTGCATTATTGAACAATGATAGTGCATTCATTCAATAGATTTTTATTGTTATTATCACCAAAAACAACAAAAACAAACTCACTGCCATCGAGTCAGACCCGACTCATAGAGACCCCTCCTTGGGTTCCCAAGGCAGTATCACTATGGAAGTAGATTGCCCAATCTTCCTTCCAAGGAGTGGCTGGAGGGTTTGAACCACCAGCCTTCCGGTTAGCAGTCAAATGCCTTAGGCACTATGCATGTGCGGTCAAGTCAGCTGACTCCCAGAGACCCTATGTACAACAAAATGAAATACTGTCCGGTTCTGTACCAACCTCACAATCCTTGCTATGTGTCAGCACATCTCATTGAGGATCTTCCCCTTTTTTGCTACCTTCTACTTTTCCAAGAATGATATCCTTCTCCAGTGAATGATTCTTTCTGACAATATGACCAAAGTAAGACAAATTCTGGCTTCATTCTTCCAGCAATCTATGGTATTTTCAGTATTCTTCACCAAGACCATAATTCAAAGGCATCAACTTTTCTTCGGTCGTCCTTATTCATTGTCCAGCTTTCACATGCATATGAGGTGATTAAAAATACCATGGCTTGGGTCAGGCTTACCTTAATCTTTAAAGTGACATCTTTGCTTCTTAATGCTTTACAGAGGTCTTCTGCAGCAGATTTGTCCAGTGCAGCATGACAGCTGATTTCTTGACTGCCGCTTCCATGAGTGTTGACTGTGGATCCAAGTAAAATGAAATCCCTGACAATGTCAGTATTTTCTCCATTTATCATGATGCTGCTTATTGGTCCAGTTGTGAGGACTTTTTATGTTGAGGTGTAATCCATACTGAAGACTGTAGTCTTTGATCTTCATCAGTCAGTGCTTCAAGTCATCTTCACTTTCAGCAAGCAAGGTTGTATCTTCTGCATATCACAGGATGTTAATGAGTATTCCTCCAATCCTGAAGCTGCATTCTTCTTCATATAGTCCAGCTTCTTGGATGATTTGCTTAGCATATAGGTTGAATAAGTATGGTGAAAGGATACAACCCTGGTGTACACCTTTCCTGATTTAAAACCATTAGTATTACCTTCTTCTGTTTGATTGACAATCTCGTGGTCTATGTATAGGTCCCTCATGAGCACAATTATTTATTTATTTATTTATTTTTTAAGTTTTTTTTTTTTTACTTCCTTTTTTCTG
>NW_006922170.1:787780-789949 GCF_000298275.1 Orycteropus afer afer
GGATTATCTTCTGTGTCTGTGTTAATTGGTTTCCCTTTTCTTTTTTGAAGAGGGTCTGTGCAGTCTTTCTGCCTATTCTGCCATCTTGCCAGAACTCCCTATGAGCACAATTTAAAGCAAAGAGTACCAGAAAGATGTTTAGCTGTGTTTTATTAACCATGCAAAGGCATTTTACTGTGTGGATCATACCATTGCAAAGAATGGGAATTCTTTAACATGAGCACTCAACTGTGCTCATGTGGAACCTGTACATAGATTGAGATGCAGTCATTGGAACAGAATGAGGGGATACTGCGTGTTTTAAAATCAGGAAAGGTGTTGTGATAGTTGGAGCTGTATGTCAACTTGGCTGGACCACAATTCTGTGTGGTTTAAGCAGTTGTGATGTGGTTATTCCCCTGATGGGATCAGATGAATATGTTTTGAGCAGCCAATCCGTTGAAAGGGAGTTTCCTTAGGGGTATGGCCTACTTCCAATATATTTATGGACATCCTGGGAAAAGAGACATTCTTCTGTGGATTGGGATTCTATTGTGCTGCCTACAACTGTCCGTGAGCAAACACTCCACCATTCGGCCTGGAGATCTAGGATTCGTCATTCATTGGAGTCAACAGCCAGTATACTGCCTGCCAACCTTGAGTTCCTCCACCCCTGCAGCTGCAAGAGTCAGGAAAAGCCTCCAGCTTGATGTTTGATCGAAGAACTTTGGACTTGTCAGCTTCTATAAGTGTGTGAGCCACTTTCCTAAGATAAATTTCTCTTTCTATATATGTATATAAGCTTTACTGGTTTTGTTTGTTTAGAGAACCTAGTCTAACACAGATGTGCATCAGGGTTGAATCCTTTCACCATACTTATTCAATCTGTATGCTGAGTAAATAATCCAAAAAAATGGACTACATGAAGAAGAATGTGACATCAGGACTGAAAGAAGGCTCATTACAACCTGTAATATGCAGGTAAGACAACCTTGCTTGCTGAAAATGAAGATGACTTGAACAACTTACTGGTGACAATCAAAGACTACAGTCTTCAGTATGGATTGCACCCAACATAAAATAAAAATCCTCACAAATGGACCAATAAGCAACATCATGGTAAATGGAGAAATGATTGAAGTTGTTGAGGATTTTGTTTTACTTGGATCTGCAATCAACGTCCATTGAAGCAGCAGTCAAGAAATCAAATCATGCATTACGTTGGGAAGATCTGCTGCAAAAGACCTCTTTATAGTGTTAAAGAGTAAAGATGTCACTTTGAAGACTAAGGTGCACCTAACCCAAGCCATGGTATTTTTATTCGCTTCATATGCATGTGTAAGCTGGACAATGTATATGGATGACAGAGGAAGAACTGATGTATTTGAATTGTGGTGTTGGTGAAGACTATTGAATATATCACAGACTGCCAGAAGAACAAACAATATCTCTTGGAATGCTCCTTAGAAGCAAGGATAGCACAACTCCATCTCATGTACTTTGGACATGTTATCAGCAGGAACCAGTCCCTGAAGAAGGACACAAATCTTGGTAATGTAGAGGGTCAGTGAGAAAGAGAAAAAACTTCAACAAGATGGATTGATACAGTTATTGCAACAATGGGCTCAAACATAGCAGTTATTGTGAGAATGACTCAAGACCAGGCAGTGTTTTCTTCTACTGTACATACGGTCACTATGAATTGGAACTTACTCTGTAGTATCTAATAACAATAACAACAATATCCCATTATGTGTATATACCACATTTTGTTTTTCCATTCATCTGTTGACGGACATTTTGGTTGTTTTCACGTTTTGGCTATTGTGAATAGTGCTGCATTGAACATTGGTACACATGTGTCTATTCGTGTTGCTGCTTTCAGTGGAGTAGCTGATATTCTATGTTCAACTTTTTGGAGAACTGCCAAATTGCTTTCCATAATGACTGTACCATTTTACATTCACATCAGCAATGGATGCGGGCTCCTCTCTCTATGCAATCTTGTTTTCTGGGTTTTGTTTTGTTCTATTTCATTTTTTAAAAAATAATTATCATTCAAATGGGGGTGAGATGGTATCCCATTGTTTTGATTTGCATCTCCCTAATTGGGATGGTGCCTAAGGCACTTGACTGCTAACTAGAAGTCTGGCGGTTCAAACCCATCAGTCACTCCTCAGAAGGAAGATG
>NW_006922170.1:790099-790820 GCF_000298275.1 Orycteropus afer afer
GCAATCTACTTCCGTAGTGATACTACCTCAGAAACCCAAGGAGGGGTCGCTACGAGTCGGGTCCAACTCGATGGCACATAACAACAACAACTACAATTGTGTTGGAATCCACCCAGAGGATCTGGAGGAGAATGACCTGGTGATCTGTTCCCATAAAGATTACAGCCTAGAAAATCTGTCACACTGGGTCACTGTGAGTTTAAATCCATTCGAGGGCACCTAACAGCAACAACAACAACAATGGGAAATGACTGGAGCATCTTTAGATGTGTTTATTGGTTGGTTGAATATTCTTTTTGGTGAAATAACTGCTGAAGTCCTTTGGAGAAATTAAGTCTTTAAAGATACTATTTAGTACAAAAGCAAAAGGACAAAATAATTTCTACTCTTTTGGTTCAACTTAAATTTTCTTTAATGTCTAGAATCATCCTTTTTCTGTCTTGATTATTGACTCTTACCCAGAAACCAGCAAACCCACTGCCATTGAGAGACTTCCAGTAAGATGGTGGAATAGGCAGACAAGCTACACAGACCTTCTTCAACAAAGAAAAAAGAAACCAATTGACACAGATACAGAAGATAATCCTGGAGCCTTGAACTTTGAAAGGAAGGATATTGAAGTGGATTAAACACCTACTAGTAGGAGTTCTGGTGGTGTAGTGCCTAAGGCATTTGACTGCTAACCAGAAGGCTGGCAGTTCAAACCCACCAGCCACTCCTT
>NW_006922170.1:819924-820593 GCF_000298275.1 Orycteropus afer afer
TCCATTATTATAATAGTCAAGGAAACGCTTATCTATGGAAGGTCATTTTCTTTGTTGGTTACCAGGGGTGGGAGGGAAGGGGAGGGAACACTGTTAGATATATAGAGATAAGATTTGATTTGGGTGAAGAAAAAGGCAATGTACCAAATGTGAGTGATCAATATAATGGCATTGAAGAAGAGAAAGTTATAGAGAGGTACGTGGGAAGTACAGACAACAAAGATGAACGCTTTTCCACATATAATACGCCGTGCTCAATGAAGGCAAACACGGGTATATGGGTGGATAGATGGGTGAACAGGCTTAAATATTAGGTATCTATATGAAGTGGAGAGTGCACTCAAGAACATGTATAGGGTTGGAAGACAGTGGTCCAATAACTTTATGTGTATGATCTGAATTCCCAGGTGTATAATGGGGTTGACAAGGGACAAGGTTTTATTCACTGTTTGGCCACAGCCAGCTACCCAGACGGACTGAGTAGTTGAACCTGTGGGGTCGGGACCATAGTCCCAGAGGACATCAAGCTCCATTGGCATAACATACTACACAAATCATTGTTCCACCTACTACCGTGGCTAGTAGCGACTGGGATCTTAAAAGCTTGCAAGCTGCCATCTAGATGCAATGATGGGTCTCTCCTCATCCAGGGCCAAGAAGAATGAAGAA
>NW_006922170.1:821648-823144 GCF_000298275.1 Orycteropus afer afer
TATTGGTTTGCTTTCTCTCAGCCTGAGTAAAATGGATTCTTCCTCTACGAAATGTCATTTCCCAGTAGTGATTACTGTCCCTTTTCCTTACTTATATTTTTATTCCAATTATGGATTTGGACATACTAACAAATTAGCACATGGCCCCTGGGGAATATTTTCCAATATTAATCACGTCTTTTTACTCTTAAATTTGTATATATGTAAATCTAGATGTAATACGCATGAAGCATGATGTCTTTTGCAATAACTAGATGACCACTGAATGCTAGAATTACAAAATAGTTTTATTTTTATAACTCTATTATGTAAGATTTAATTAAAATGGCAAAAAGTTTTGTTTTATAAGATGTTTGTTGTTGTTGTTATGTGCCATCGAGTCGGCCCCAACTCAAACCCCTCCTTGGGTTTCCGAGGCAGTATCACTACGGAAGTAGGATTGCCCAACCTTCCAAGGAGTGGCTGGTGGGTTTGAACCGCCAGCCTTCTGGTTAGCAGTCAAGTGCTTTTAGCCACTATGCTACCAGAGCTCCTTTATAAGATGTTAGTTTTATTTAAAGTTTGACTTAAACTTTGGGCATTTATTAATTATAATTTATTTGTCCTTTAAAATATGAGTTTGAACATTTTGAAGAAAAGCAGCTTTTTAGAAAACATTATAAACAATTTAAGCTTTTCAGTTATTTTAGTTTATGTATTGATAAAAGATATTTGAATTTTGTATATCATAAAAATAAGTTTGTTTGCTAATCCTTTAGATTTGTGCTGCTCAGTATGGTGACCACCAACCTCATGTGGCTATTAAGCATTTGACATGTGGGCACTTTGAACATGCTGTAAGTGTGAAATGAATGCTGGATTTTGAGCACTTAGTGTGAAAAAAAGAATGTTAAATAGCTCATTAATATTTTTAGGTTGATTGCGTGTTGAAATTGTACTATTTTTGATATATTGGGTTAATAAAATATATCATTAAATTAAATTTACCTGTTTCTTTTTATTTTGTGAATATGGCTACTAGAACATTTAAAATCACAAATGAGGCACCTACTAGATTTCTATTGCACAGCACTGATTTAATCAATTCAGTCAATTGAACACACTTCATATGAAAAATATGACTAGAAAGACATAATTACTAATTTTACCAGAATGAAGGGATACAAGATAATTTTTGAATAAATATATGATAACTTATGAAAGATGTATGCATGTATACTCATTCAAACATCACTAGTCCAATAAAACAACTGGATATGCACCAAAAAAAAAAAAACAAAACTCACTGCCATTGAGTCGATTGCCACTCATAGCGACCCCCATTGGGTTTTCGAGGCTGTAAATCTTTATGGAAGTAGATTGCCGAGTCTTCCTTCTGCGGAGTGGCTGGTGGGTTTGAACCGCCAACCTTCTGGCTAGCAGTCAAATGCCTTAGGCACTATGCCGCCAGAGCTCCTTGGATATGCACAATAAAAATTAAAATTGATCATCTGTGA
>NW_006922170.1:823324-825167 GCF_000298275.1 Orycteropus afer afer
ACTACGGAAGTAGATTGCCCAACCTTTCTTTCCAGGAGTGGCTGGTGGGTTTGAACTGCCAGCCTTCTGGTTAGTAGTCAAGTGCCTTAGGCACTACACTACCAGGGGTTTTAGTGGCTAATTTTTCAGAAGCAGATCACCAAGCATTGCTTCAGAGGGGCCTGTGGGTAGATGCAAACCAACCTTTTCTGTTACCAGGTGAGTGTGTTAATCATTTGAATCAACCAAGGACTTTAGTCACACAAAATAATAGCTTTACAGAATTTGTTTTATTATGACATGCAACACTTAGATTATTTATTTGTCAAGGTAGGATGGCAGAAGATGTATAATGCCTATTGTTCCTCTGTAGATGGCAATGTCCATTGTTTTCTTCCTAGTACTTCCCAGGGATCTGATCCTTCTTTAGTGTGATTTATGCAAGAGCTTCTTTCCTCATAATCCTCAAAAGGCAGTCTCTGCCTCTCTTTAGTGCTCTTCACATTGTTTTTGAATGGAGATAGAATGGATTTTTTAATGAAGAGTGGGGCAGCTCTCACAGATCACAACATTGCAGGGGAAAAAATATTCTATGCTTTCTTGACTCACTTCCCTAGGACTGGAAAAGAAGGAGAAGAAGAGGAAGAAGAAGGTGAAGAAGAAGGATCAGGAGGAGGAAAAGGAGAAGAGGAAGTGGAAGAGGAAGAGAGAGGAGAAGAAACCTAATGGATATTCCTATTAAAGCTCACCTTTCCTTATTGCTCCACAGTTGCCCGATCTTCCTCCCATAATCCACCCTTCCCCACAGGAGGAAATGTTACATGCCTCAGTTCTTTCTTGTCTTTTACAGCACCTAACACCTTAGAGGAGAGGTGTATTTCTGGTTTCATGAGATGAGTGAGGGAAGCATGTGTTCCCATCCTCATCTCATCAGGTCAGCATCCCCACCAGTGAGAACCTCACTATTTACCTAAGAGGAAAACTCCTCTCACCAGACAAACCACTAATGTTGCTGCCCCCTGAGGACAACAAGGGCAAGTACCTAGGAGGAAAGCATTTTCTTCTAGTCCTAGCAAATCAATAATACTGGTATTATAGTGCATTTGATCATTTTAGAGCTTGATGTGTATAACAGGATCAGTCACAATAACTATGAATGCCTCCATCACTCTGATCCTGAATGGGTGGTATCAATTTCAAAGGAGCTCTTTCTGATTCCAAATCTCTAGCTTGATAGAAGAGGAGTGTGGAGTAGGATGGGGGAGTACATCAGAGACAGGTATTTCAATTCAATTCGTTGCACCATGTGAGAAAACAGGCCATAGTTACTATTTTCTAATATCTGATGGATTAAAAAAAAGTTCCCTGACTTGTTGTAAATTCCAAAGAATGGAATCTATGTTTCTCTTGTTCAGCACTACATCCATGACACCCAGCATCAATACCTGGCATATAAGAAATGGTCAATCAATAACAATTGGATAAATGAATGAGTAAATAAATGAATAAAAAGATTATAAACTCATTTGGTTAACAGAATAGAAAAGGGACCAAATAATGTAGTTGTTGTTGTTGTTGCTGCTGCTGTTAGGTGCTGTCAAGTCAGCTCTGACTCAAAGCGACCCTATGTACAACAGAATGAAAATGGCCCGGTCATGCACCAGCCTCACAGTCCTTACTATACCTGAGTTCATCATTGCAGCCACTGTGTCAATCCATCTCGTTGAGGGCCTTCCCCTTTTTCATTGACCCTCCACTTTACCAAGCATAATATCCTTCTCTAGGGAATGGTCCCTTCTGACAACATGACCAAAGTAGGTGAGACGAAGTCTGGCCATTCTTGCTTCCAAGGAGCATTCCAGCT
>NW_006922170.1:825547-826746 GCF_000298275.1 Orycteropus afer afer
TTGAGTATTTTCATTTTTCTTATGTTAAGGTATAATCCATGGTGTCTTTAATCTTCATCAGTAAGTGCTTCAAGTCATCTTCACTTTCAGCAAGCAAGTTGTATCATCTGCATATTACAGGTTGTGAATGAGTCTTCCTCCAATGCTGATGCCATGTTCTTCTTCAGACAGTCCAGCTTCTCGGATCATTTGTTCAACATACAGATTGAATAAGTATGGTGAAAGGATACAACCCTGACACACTCCCTTCCTGATTTTAAACCATGCAGTATCCGCTTGTTCTGTTTGAATGACAGCCTCCTGATCTATGTACAGGTTTCTCATGAGCACAATTAAATGTTCTGAATTCTAATTTTTCTCAAATTTATCTATAATTTGTTATGAATCACACAGTTGAATGCCTTTGCATAGTCAATAAAATACAAGTAAACATCTTTCTTGTATTCTTTGCTTTCAGCCAAGATCTATCTGACATCAGCAATGATATCCCTCATTCCACATCCTCTTCTGAATCCAGCTTGCATTTCTGGAAATTTCCTATCAATAGACTGCTGCAACCATTTTTTAATTACCTTCAGTAACATTTTACTTACGTGTGATAGCAATGATGCTGTTCAATAATTTCCATATTCTGCTGGATCATCTTTTTTGGAATGGGTACAAACATGAATCTTTTCCAGTCAGTTGGCCAGGTAGCTGTCTTCCAAATTTCTTGGGATAGACGAGTTAGTGCCTCCTGCACAGAATCTTTTGAAACATCTCAATGAACATTCTGTCAATTCCTGGAGACTTGCTGTCCCCCAATTCCTTCAGTGAAGTTTTGACTTCTTCCTTGAAACCATGGCATCTTGATCACATGCCACCTCTTGAAATGGATGAACATTGACCAGTTCTTTTTGGTACAGGGACTGTGTATTTTTTCCATCTTCTTTTGATGTTTCCTTCATCATTGAATATTTTGCACATAGAAACTTTCAATATTGCAACTCGAGACTTGAATATTTTCTTTCATTCTTTCAGCTTGAGAAATGCCAAGCATGTTCTTCCCTTTCTGTTTTTTAACTCCAGATCTTGCACATTTCATTATAATAATTGACTTTTTTTTTCTCGAGCTGCTCTTTGAAATCTTCTGTTCAGCTCTATTATCTTGTCATTTCTTCCATTTGCTTTAGCTACTTTCCATTCAAGAGCAAGTTTCA
>NW_006922170.1:827637-829398 GCF_000298275.1 Orycteropus afer afer
CACTAATGCTTAGGATATTGATCTTTATGCATTCCATTTCATTTTTGACAACTTCCAATTTTCCTAGATTCATACTTTGTACATTTTATGTTCCAATTATTAATGGATGTTTGCAGCTGTTTCTTCCCATTTTGAGTTGTGCCACATCAGCAAATGGAGTTCCCAAAAAGTTTACTCCATGCACGTCATTATGGTTGGCTCTACTCTGAGGAGGCAGCTTTTCCCCAGTCATATTTTGAGTGCCTTCTGACCTGAGGGATTCATCTTCTGGCACTATATGAGACAGTGTTTCAGGGCTATTCATCAAGTTTTCCAGTAATATATCAGACAGTGTTTTACTGCTATTCATAAGGTTTTCACTGGCCAATACTTTGAGAAGTGGATGGCCCCTTCCTTCTTCCAAGTCTGTCTTAGTCTGGAAGCACTGCTGAAACTTGTCCATGATGGGTGACACTAACTGGTATTTGAAATACTGGTGGCATAGCTCCATCCTCATAGCAGCACATGAACCACCACAGTATGACAAACTGACAGGTGGGTACCAAATAGTAGAGATGCAAAATTTGACTGAATGTGCTGAAAAACCTTAGTAAAATGTAGAAATGAATAGCCATAGTGAGCTGTGTTGTCATTATGTGAATTTTCCCTGAGATGGGAGATACTGCAGAAAAACATTTTACATTGGGTCCAACAATACCTTCAGTCCCTTGTATGTCAGAGAGACTTTTCTCAAATACTTTCTTTTAAGGAAACAGAAACTAAAGTGCTTCCAAACATAATAGAATATATATTTTCTTTTATAGTTTCACATTTTATATATTTTTCATGTTACTTTCTTCATTAAATATACCCTTATTTTGGTAGCATTTATAAAGTATGTGTTGTTGTTGTTGTTGTTGTTACTAGGTGCCATTGAGTAAGCTCCTCCTCATAGTGACTCTATGTACAACAGAAGGAAATACTGTCTGGTCCTGTCCCATCCTCACAATTTTTGCTATTCTTGAGCTCATTGTTGCAGCCATTGTGTCAATCCATCGTATTGAGGATCTTCCTTTTCTTTTTTGCTGACTTTCCACTTTACCAAGCATGATACCCTTCTCCAAGGACTAGTCCCTTTGGACAACATGACCAAAGTAGATGAGATGAAGTCTGGCCATTCTACAAATTATGTAGACATATTAATATAAAAGAAATAAAATTTTCCACGACAAATATTTTCATCTCTGCAGTAGAATATAACCAAAAGAACAAGATAGAATATATTTTTTTCAAGATGCTAGATAAGATTCATCCTTCTGTATATTTTGTTTAAAGCGAGTATATCCAAATTAAATAAGTACATGTTAGTTCCACTGTACAAAAAAATAAACTTTAGCTACATAAATAAGTTTCCATATTTCTTAGCTACTTAATGGATAAATTCATAAAAATGCCTCTATATCCAGGATTTTCAAATATGTTTATTCATTTAATACCTTGCTAAAATGAAATCTTATAAGGACCCCAACATATAAAACTGGTAGAAGGAAGCCATTCTGGTTGAAATAGGGGGTCTTGTCCTGATAACTGCTCAGTACCCTTGCTGTTGGGGTAATCTGAGGTGGGCTTCAAATTCCCTAGGGTTTTATTGAGTATATTTGAATCATACTTTTCATGATTAGTTTTTTTTTAATCTGATGTATTAGAGGACCCACAAAGTACATGTATGACTTCATCATTGATCATTAAGTTACAAGAATTTTTTTTTGTATAAAGAGATGG
>NW_006922170.1:829498-833548 GCF_000298275.1 Orycteropus afer afer
CCTCACACCATAGAGTCTATTCCAACTCATAGTGACCCTGTTTGGGTTTCTGAGGCAGTAAATCTTTATGGAAGTAGATTGCCCAGACTTCCTTCCATGGAGTGACTGGTGGGTTTGAACCACCAACCTTCTGGTTAGCAGTCAAATGCCTTAGGCACAAGCCACCAGAGCTCCTTACACTGATATAATTTCAGTTTTTTTATGAAAATAATTTGTGTTGTTCAACAAACATGTTAATCTACCCTAAAAAAAATAAAAGAAACCAAACCCACTGCCATTGAGTCAATTTTGACTCATAGTGACACCCATAGGGTTTCCCAGGCTGTAGAAATCTTTCTGGAAGTAGACTGACTCATCTTCCTCCTGTGGAGCAGCTGGTGGGTTTGAACCTCCAACTCTCTGGTTAGCAACAAAATGCTTTACCCACTGCACTATCAGAGCTCCTTAGTCTATCTTACAGTCTTCTGATAATAAGATTTTATGAAAAGAAAGAAAATTAAAAGCTCTTTAAGTCTACAAAGATTAAATTGATATTTATTGCTGTTGTTGTGTGCTGGCAAGTCGATTCTGACACATAGAAACCCTAAAGGACACAGCAGAACTGCCTCATAGGGTTTCTAGGTTGTAATCTTTACTGGAGGAGATCACCAGGTCTTTTCTACCACAGAGCTACAACTACTGGTCTTTTGGTTGGCAGCTGAGCACTTAACCATTGTGTCACCAATGCTCTTGATGTGATATTTAGGGGCTAATAAATTAATTCCTTCTGTCATAGACCCTCATTATCTCTTATCTACATAGTTAGAATAAATGTTCAACTTTTGCCCCTGCCTTTAAACTCTTCACTCCACCAAACCATCCTACACATCATTACTTGAATAATCTTGCTAAAAGATCCTTTTAATTGTATCATTTTCTGACTATAAATACCTGTTGTGTCTCCTTATTGCCCACCAGATTCTTTAAATTCTCAGAAATAAATTTTAAACATTGCAGTCATTACCGAATGTTTTGATACATGATCCAAAAACCAAGCAAGAATGTCTGAATGATTGATCTCTGTTTTGTCTGTGTTTCAGAATAAAATTTATTGACCTTCATGGTGGTCTTCTCACTCAAGATAGGAATCACCAACCAGATAAGTTTCCCTTTATTATCTGGATGTGTATGTTGCATGTGAAATCAAGAAAAGGGTAAAATCTGAGAGGAAGAAAGAGTGTAAATGTAGAAAACTTACCCTCTGAAAAGACATTTTTTCAGAGGATAACTGCTACTGGGCCAAGGTAGATCCAGGTTTTTTTAAGGCCTAAAGTATTTAAAATATGATGTCAGGGTGCCCTTTAGGAAAAAGAATACAAAGCTACATGCAGCAAAATTGGACTAGTGCTTGGAAAGGGCCCATGATATGAAGTATACTGAATCTAAAGTTTCCTTATCTTCATGGTAAATCTATCCATGCTCCCAGCAGGGGAAGGGTAAGCCAATCTCTATAGCTATTATTTCTTCATTTGTACTCTTTTCTATTTTTTTTTTCTCTAATGGGCTTTAACAATGTTCTTACCCCTCAGTGCCTCTCCCTTTCATTCTGTATGCTTCAGTTTTATCCAAGAAATGTATGGCTATGATTCATGATCCCACACTATTTTGACTATAAAAAGATTAGCTGGTTTATACCAGGAAATGTCTTCTCCCTGCTAGCCAGAGAACAGCTTTGCTGTTTCCCATTCTGTGCTCTGTATTAACATAATAACTATATGACCTGATTTCCTGTCAAAGTCCCAGTATATGCTTGTTGTCCTGGCATAATGATTAAAATTGACTATTTTCTGGAGCACTAGGAAAAGGGAAAGTACTAGAACAATAGCAAAGAGGGAAGACCTTGGCAGAGATGCCAGAAAGCTGTTTATGAACTCCTGGGTTTACCATGAACATATGCATGCATGGATCTAATCTTAGTCAGATACCAAAGACTTTGAGGACTGAGCAGATAAACCTCCAGCTAGGTCCCAAACTCACCACTAGGTGGTGCATAGCAGAGACAGATTTAAATAAATTGAAAAGCCTTCAAAAACTGAACCTCACAGCCAACAGGTAATTTGGAACTTGCACCCTGAATCTAACGAGTTCAATCACCTGTTAATACATCCTTTACACAGTTTAAACAAGAAACAAAATATTGTAATGTACCATTCCAAATGTCCCGAAAAAAATCCAGAATTACTCAACAGATGAAGAATGCCAAAAATCTCAACTCACATGGAATAAAACATGCAGAAGAACTAAACAACACAATCTACCAACTTGACCTTATAGACATTTACAGAATACTTCACCCAACAACCTCATAATATACATTCTTTGCCAGTGCACATGGAGCGTTCTCCAAGATAGGCCATATGTTAGGCCATAAAGCAAGTCTCAATAAATTTAAAAACATTGAAATACTGCAAAGTGTCTTCTCAGATCACAGTGCTCTAAAATTGCAAATCAGCAATAGGAAGATCAACAGAAAAAGAGCAAACACACAGAAATTGAATAATACCCTTAAAAATGACTGGGTAATAGAAGAAATAAAAAATGAAATTAAAAATTTCGTTGAATGAAATGACAATGAACATACAACATACCAACATCTTTGAGACACAGCAAAAGCAGTGATCAGAGGCCAAATTATAGCAATAAATGCACACATCAAAAAAGAAGAGTGAGCCAAATCAACACCTTAACCCAACATCTCCAACAATTAGAAAAAGAGTAGCAAAAAAAAGCCTACAGTCACCAGAAGAAAAGAAATAATAAAGATTTGAGCTGAAATAAATAAATAAATAAGAAAATAGAAAGACAATAGAAAAAATAAAAAAGACTAGAAGTTGGTTTTTTGAGAAGATTAATAAAATTAACAAACCACTGGCAAATTTAACAAAGGAAAAGAGGTAGAGAATACAAAGAACATGAATAATAAACAATTGGGTAGCTTCACAACAGAGCCAACTGAAATGAAAAAGGATAATATCAGGATACTATGAAAAACTGTACTCCAAAAAATTTGAAAATCTAGAAGCAAGGGACAGATTTCTAGAAACATACTACTTACCTAAACTAACACAGACTGAGGTGGAAAATTTGAACAGATGCATAACAAAAGGAGAAATAAAACAGGCCATAAAAAATTACCAACAAAAAAAAGTCCTGTCCCAGACGGTTTCTCTGTAGAATTCTACCAAACCTTCAGAGAAGAACTGATACCAATCCTACTCGAACTATTCTGCAACACAGAAAAGGATGGAATCCTTCCTAATTTGTTTTGTGAAACAAGCATAACCTTGATGCCAAAACCAGGCAAAGACATCACTGAAAAGGAAAACTACAGACCAATATCCCTCATGAATATAGATGCAAAAATCTTCAACAAAATCCTAACCAATACACTGCAACAACACATCAAAAAATAATACATTATGACCAAGTGGGGTTCATATCAGTTATGCAAGGATGGTTAAACATTAGAAAAACAAGCAACATCATCCATCACATAAATAAAACAAAGGAAAAGAACCACAGGATCTTATCAATTGATGCAGAAAAGGCATTTGATAAAATCCAACACCCATTCTTGATCAACACTCTCAGCAAAATAGGAATAGAAGGCTCATTCCTCAACATAATAAAGGGCATATATTCAAAACTAACAGCCAACATTATTTTCAATGGAGAGACTGAAACCATTCCCCATGTGAACAGGAACCAGACAAGGATGCCCTCTATCACCAGTTCTATTCAACATTGTATTGAAAGTCCTAGCCAGGGCAAGAAGGGAAGAAAGGGAAATCAAAGGCATCCAAATTGGTAAGGAAGAAGTAAAACTATCCCTATTTGCTGAAGATATGATACTGTACATAGAAAACACAAGAGACTCAACAAGAAAATTACTGGAACTCATTGAAAGATTTAGCATAGTAGCAGGATACAAGATCAACATCCAAGTATCAGTTGGATTCCTGTATACCAGCCAAGAGATTGCTGAAAAAGAAATAAGGAAATCAATACCAT
>NW_006922170.1:835212-836291 GCF_000298275.1 Orycteropus afer afer
ATGGCACATAACAACAACAACAACAACATATCCTAAAGAAGTGAGAGCCAGGGCAAGAACTGATATATGCACACCCATATTCATGGCAGCACTATTCGCAGTAGCAAAGAGATGAAAATAACCTAGGTGCTCATCAACAGAAGAATGGATAACCAAACTATGGCACATGCACACAATGGAATACTATGTAACCCTAAAGAATAATGTAGAATCTACAAAATACCACATAACATGGATGAACTCAGAGAACATTATGCTGAGTGAAATAAGTCAATCACAGAAGGACAAATATTGCACTAGTCTGCTATTACGAAAAGTCAAGGAAATTTTATACGTAGAAGGAAATTTTCTTTGTTGGTTACCAAGGGTGGGAGGTGAGGGGAGGGAACACTGCTAGATGATGAACCCTTTTGAACATACAGTACTGCATTGTCAGTGATGGCAAACATTTATCTGCGGGTGGATAGATGTGTGGACAGGCTGAACAATCAGGTATATCTAGGCAGGGGTAGTGTGCCCATGACCATGTATAGGGTTGGCAGACAATGTTTCTACAAGCATATTTGTATGTTCTGTAAGAATGTCCATGTACACAGTAGAGTTGAGAAAGGAAAAGGTTGTGGTGACTCCTTGGCTATAGCCAGTTACCTGAAGGTAGTGAGTAGTTGGACCTATGGGCTCAGCACCATGGTTGCAGGGATCATCAAGCTCAATTGGCATAACATACTAAACAAAAACATTGATCCACATCCTACTTTGGCAAGGAGCGACTGGGATCTTAAAAGCTTGCAAGCAGCCATCTAGATGCAACGATGAGTCTCTCCCTATCCAGAGCAAAGAAGAATGAAGAAAACCAAAATTCATGAAAACAATTAGTCCTAATGACTGGTACACCATCTGATCTGCAGCCTATACAACTATGAGTCCAGAAGAACTTGTTGGAGCCCAGCTACCACTGTCAACCACTCACAGGGGGATCTGTGTAGGACATCCTGGATAGAGTGGGAGAACAATGTGAGACAAAACTCAAAATTATATGTATATTATACACACACACACACACACACACACATATATAT